>NW_015505563.1:621449-703504 GCF_001515645.1 Sinocyclocheilus grahami | reverse complement strand
GGGGGGGGGGGGGGGGTCCATTTAATAAACACAGCACAGGGGGTTTATGTAATTTCATAAAAGTCTCCCTCATGACAAAGAGATAAAGAATAGATGGGTACAGCTGTTTCTGACCCAGCTTTCTGAAATAAAGAGAAATGCTCTTTGGGATTTGTAGTTACTGAACATCAGAGTATTTTGGCTTAATGAAGGTATATGGTGTTTGTTACATAATCAGTTATCAAACACTGCCCATAATCCTATAAATTCACACTGTTATGAATGACACAGAAAGACATGCATGCCTTCTAAAGCAGTACAGTATAGTACTGAAAGAGGCATTTTGTATCAGTTTTGTACAGGAAATCTCCACTACCTACTGAAAAAAAATAAAAAAATAAAACTAATAATAATAATAATATATATATGAAAATTGGAAAAGTTGGAAAATTCATTTATAGTGAATTACTGATCTAGAGATTTTATGGATTTTCCTTTGTCCCATAAAATATGAAAATAAAAGTAATATGTTTAATCTAATAATCTAATAATAATAATAATATATATATATATATATATATATATATATATATATATATATATATATATACACACACACACACACATACACACACACAGTATATTAGTAATAGAGCACAAAAAGACTTTCAATAATTCAAATTATTGAAACAACAAAAGCACAGGTGAAACTTTAACTACTCTTTAACCGTGTGGAATAACTGGGTCGCGCTTCAGAACTTTTACACAACACCTTGTTTCTGTTCACCTCCACTATTCATGAGCCTCCGTTATTTCACGTCTGGGCAGATTTCCCCTGAACTGTGAGCCAATGAGCTGTATGAGAGCCTAGTTTTTGCACACACCACAGGGTTCGGCGGGAAGAACAGAGGTTTTGCGTGTTGTGGAAGCCGAGTTCAAATGGGGGTCGAGAGAGGATGGCTGAAGCTCTCTAACAAAACTCCTCATGCAGAGTAGAGAACAGAAGGACTCATGCTGAAATTATGACCTTTTGTCACATGTCAGAAAAACCTGATCTCCTGTGGGCTTCTATTGTTATTGTTATTATTAAAGAGTGTTTATGTTAATATACTTTCTCCTGTTCCAGTATCTTATGCAGATGCATATACAGAAGAATCCTTTCAAAACATTGTTTTGCTTGTTTGAACATTCCAACTAGCCCGACAACAGTTCAACCAATAGCGTAGGTTTGGAGTGGGGTTATCTGATGAGCCAGCCAGTGGCAGAGAGGGGAAGTATTTGAGGAAATCTAAAACAGTATTTTTGCAATTCGATTTGAAATGACACACTTCAGCTTCAAGTAAACTTACTACAGAATAACTATAAGCAATTACTAGGTTGATTTCCCAAAATGTGTTTTCAAAACAATATTCCAACCAGCCTGACCTTTCAACCAATAGTGTGAGTTGGGGGCGTGGCTATCTGATCAGCCAGCCAATGGCAAAGAGGGGGAGTATTTGAGGAAATATGTTTAAAAAGTGTGTACTTTTTTTGTCATTCCATTTAAAATGACACACTTCAGCTTTAGTTATAATTATAACAAAATAACCCCAACATTAAGCAGTTCAGAAATTAAAAACTTCTGAATCTGTGTCCAGTTTATGGAACCACTGCTTAACAAACCAAGGTCCTTAACTCCCTCATTCTCTAACATTTGTATACTTAAAGGGTTAGTTCACTCAAAAATTTAAATTAGACTGTGTTTTACTTACCCTTGAAGCATCCTAGGTGTATATGACTTTCTTCTTTCAGATGAACCCAGTCGGAGTTATATTGAAAATTGTCCTGTCTATTCCAAGCGCTATCATTGCAGTCAGCGGGTGTTGCAGTTGAACAGTCCACAAGTCGTCAAATAAAACGCACGCATTCATAATAAAACATGCCTCACACGGCTCCGGGGGTGAATAAAGGCCTCCTGTAGTGAATGCATGCATTTTTGTAAGAACAATATCCATATTTCAAACGTAATAAACACTATTCTGACACTTCCGGTATCTGTCATACACGGAAGCCGTTCCGGCGGAAAGCTTATGACGAATGCGCAGCGCACATTTTTTTCTCATTTTGTCTCTCATAGTTGAGGTATACCTATGATGAAAATTACAGGCCTCTCTCATCTTTTTAAGTGGGAGAACTTGCACAATTGGTGGCTGACTAAATACTTTTTTTCCCCACTGTATATCGAAATCCTACGACATTTTTCTTTGCAAATCCACGGTTTGTACTTCTAATTCGTGACCGACGTTTTGTTTTGTTCTCTCTCCGCATTCGTCACTAATCACGCAACGCGACGTACTACGTCATCCACCGGAACGGCTTCCGCGTATGACAGATAACGAAAGTGTTTTGAAAAGTGAAGTGAAGAAAAAAGTGTTTATTACGTTTGAAATATGGATATATATTTTTTTAAAAACACATGAATTTGCTACAGAAGGCCTTTATTCACCCCCCCGTAGCCGTGTGAGGCACGTTCCTGTAAGTACGTTTTCATATTTAAAGGATTTGCCACTGATGATTCAAATGCGAGTTTTGGGCAGTGTAGAGTAGCGCTTGTTGTTTGTCGTTTCACTGATCACAAATGCAGACATGGTTTTATGTTTATGCGGCGCGATGCAACGCAACGCGTAAAAAGACAGTATAAGTCATTATAATCAGTAATTATGTCCCCACTGGATGCTACAAATGCCTCGTTTTTAATGGGTTTTATTGTTTTTTGTCTCGTTGCACCGGGACACAGCATCACAGTATGGTAAGGGGAGTAAAATTTCCGTCACGCACTTGAGGTATTCGGTCAATCACAATGCACTGGATAGCTGCCCAATCAGAGCACAACTCGCTTTTCAGAATGATGAGCTTTGTAAAAATAATGTCCAGTATGTGGAAAATAATTTGTTTTTTTAACCTTAAACCGCATAAACACATTTCATTACACCAAATACACAAAATAATGTTCTTTTTTAGCAACGTCATATGACCCCTTTAATATAACTCAGACTGGATTCGACTGAAAGAAGAAAGTCATATACAACTAGGATGCCTCAAGGGTGAGTAAAACACAAGCTAATTTTCATTTTTGGGTGAACTAACCCTTTAATGCACTAACAACGCCCTTCAGTGATCAGCGAGTAAATGATTCAGTGAGTACATGACCAGTGAATGAATGAAAAGAAACAATAATAGAGGACAATTTGTGTCACATGTGTCTGGATTAAATTTGCAATGCAGGTCTCAACTAATATTATGTAAAAGTACAGTATTCTCAGTGTGAATGTCTGTTGACATTTTCATTAAAAAATAGTTCATCCATAAAGGAAAACTCTGACTCAATTTACTCACCCTCATGTGATAAAAATATCTGCTTAACAACAAGTGACCAAGTGTGTATTAATACTTTTCTATCTTTAAAAACAAGGAGCAAAAACAAATAAAAAAAAATTCACACACAAGTACGCATTATAGAGCTGAAACACACAGATGCAGATCACGGCATTAAAGCTTATGGTGACTGATCATCAGACCCAAACACTCCATTTACATCAGGCTGACCCTGCAGAAACAAACAATCCCAACACTGCTGTAAACAAGAGCAAATGATCAGGTATCTGATTCTGCAGTGAAACTTTGTATCAGAGACAGCCTTAAAGTGCCCAGCACAGAATGTGTGAAATCAATTCGTTCAATCTAAAGAGATACAAAACACATGTCCAACAAAACAAAATGCATCATAAACATTCAAACACCCACATACAAGCATGCTTGCATCCCTTTGGGGACAAAGATGCAAAACCAACCATCTGTTTAATATTTAATCTTATCCAGCTTATTAGTCCTTGCATGTAAATATGCACTAAAATGAACAATGCAAAACCTCACATGACATTGAGAAAATATGCTCAACCAATGATCCAGAACTTGTGATGTCTGTTAACACGGCTAAGCTTCACGAAACAGCATCAGCTGACCCTAGAACAACTCGTTCCTCTGAAAAATGGAAACGGGCATAAGACAACGCCTTAAGGATATTGCACATAGAGAGGATACAGATAAGATACAGACAATCTTATATTGAGCATAACTGGAAGAGCATGCAATGTTTCTCAATTTCTCTGTTCCACACACACACACACACACTGCACATTCCCTACAAATTACCTCATGTAGATGATCTCACACACACGATGAGATTTTCAGGGTGAGCAGCTCATAACATTAATAATTTAACTGAGAGACTGAAAATATACCAAAATATAGAGATACCATAGTCATGTGTTCTGGTATGATACTCCAACAGATTTCAAAGAATACCATGGTAGACGAAAACAAAAATGTTACCATGGCCAAACAATACTAAAAACTAGTAATACCATGGTTTGGATTTGTGCCATGGCAGTACCACGTAAATACTATGGTAAAGGAATTGGGCTACATTTTATTTTAAGGTGTCCTTGTTACAGTGTAATTATGCATTTAAGTACTGAGTAATATTAATTAACTACATGTACTTACTATATGGTTAGGTTTAGGGTTTGGCTTAGAGTTACTTGCATGTAATTATGCATAATTTATTGTTATTATAATAGTAAGTACATGTAACATAGACACCTTAAAGTGTTACCATGAATTGTAGTACCTTGGTCAATTTCAAAATACTATAGTGTTACCATGTGATATTATCACTGTACCATGGTACTACCACAGTGCTTTTTTGTAATGAATAAACAATACACAAAAATATATCTACAAAAAAAAAAAAAAACCCGGTCCCAAAAAGTAACATGGGACTACCACAGTATTTTGAATATACCATGTACTGTAGTACCAAGGGACTTGTTTGACTTGTACCATGGACGAACAATGGTATTCTTGAAAATACCCTGGAGTTCCATATAAATACTTATAGAGTACACTATGCTTCAAGGTTTTTTTCTGTTCATTGCTATTGAAGTCTGTAAGCAGAAATTTGGACCGTTCTACAGTGTGGATGATTCTTTGTTCACTGGTCCAACACATAACAGAAGAATTAAGCCTTTCATTGGCACTGCCAGTGGAAATATTTCAGGCATGTGAGAGCCCAGGTGAACCCCATCTCCAGGACGCTCTGAAGTATAAAAAGTACCAAGATGTAATCAGAAGGGGAGCACTTCAGAAGAACTATCCTGGAGAGCTCAAAGACTACGGATACAATGCAACACATGCAAAACACGCATCCTGTTATCTCTCACATGAACAAACTGTTACCTGAATACACTCAGTTCAAACAAACAAATCACAAAGCTTTAGGAAACGTACGTTCCAGGAAATGTTTAAAATCCACTAAATCACCACTAAACTTGATACAGCTGCAGATAATTCATTTGTTTGTAAAGTAAACAGTACCGAGGTCAATAATTAAGCAGAATACAGATATTATAAGAGTCCATAAGAGGTAAGATAGTATTTACGTTTCGTGTCCTTCACCGTTTTCAGGGCAGCCTGAAGCCTTTCCAGCATGTTGTCCTGATAAGAGTTTCTAAATCCAGCTTCAAATCCAGAGAATTCCTGAGATCACTGAGACTTTAATCTACATATAATTTTACAAAACAGTGAGGAAACTTAGAAAAGAAGGACTGTTCAGGTGTTTTTCCCTTAGAGTAGAGACACTGATGACGCTTGCACTGACAAAACTGAACGGAGGAAAAGAGAGAGGGGGAGAGGGTGAAAGAGTGCAGAGAGAGTGTGTGAGAGAGAGAGAGAGAGAGAGAGAGAGAGAGAGAGAGGGAGGGATGGTGAGTGAAAGCAAATAAGAGCGATTTAATACTACACTGAATCCTCTCAAAAAAAGAAGCATCATGAGAAGGGAAGCGTGTGATATATAAAACCCTATATTGGGATGTCTAACAATACACACACACACACACACACACACACACACAAAATACTGTTAAAAAGTTTGGACTAAGATTTTTTTTCATATAGAAATTAATACTTGTATTCAGCAAGGATGCATTAAATTGATCTAAAGTGACAGTAAAGACAATGTTACAAAATATGTTACAAAAGATTTCGGTTTCAAATAAATGCCCAAACTTTTGCCATTTATTTTTATGGGTGTACATATTTGATTCAATTCCAAATCTTTAATAAATATCATCAATCATAGAAATTTGGCTGATACTACTTTGGTCTATTGCAAAATTATATATATTATTGCACTGAAGGCACAAATGTTTCTACAACTTAAGTACATTGGACATTTGGATGTTACAACTGAAAATAGGCATTTTGGATAAAGTAATATTATAGTGTTATACTAAATACCATCAATTACTAAATTACATATTCAGTGTGTTAAATTTGTATGTCAGATGCACTGTCTAGTTACCAGAAACTTTATGTAAACATTTAGTTCTATGAAGTACAGTAGCTACGTAAACTTTTAGAAAATGTAACAAAACCATAAACACCCAAAACAGACCAAAGTCAATGGCTCTTTCTTGCAAATCTCTGTGTTACAGAAGAAACAATATAAGACGCAAATAACAGTGAACAAGTACTGAACTACTAAACAACTGAACAAAGGACAATGCACAAGAAAAAACTAAGAAAACAGGAAAAACTGTGCACTCAGGAAACTGTTCCATTTGTCGTTTCACAAATACAAGAACTGCTGGACACAAACCTTGACCTCATTTGGACTTGAATTTATCCTACATTTATATTTAACTTTCATCCTCAACAGTTACAGCAGTGAGGTACAAATCATACATGTATATTTATGACTAATTAAAAACAACTGTAAAGAGCAAAAGCCACAAATCAAGTGAAAGAACTCATAATTAGTCTGCTAATTAGGGATTTTTGTGCACATGCTTATTGCATAATGGCATGACTCAGATGACCAACATGCTTAGAGGGGTAAAATGCCCTTTTTCTTGAAAATATTGTTTTCACAATTCACCTGGACTCCAAGCATGGAGCAAAGCAGGATTATATACTATCTCCCTTTGTGATAATTACTTCATGGAGACAGAAAGTAGGATATATTTCCAGAACCCTAGTTTTGATATAACATTGTATTAATGTATTAAATGTTCTCTTGGCTTCCAAATACCAGAATAACCAGAGTTAAAACAAAGGTCACAAGGTCACATCCACTGGCCAGAAATCCTAAATGCAGATCCTGCTCAACCCAGCCTGTACTTACTTCCATTCATTACGTCCTGGGATGCAATGACAAACCCGAATCCTTCTCCTGGTCTCCGTCTCAACTCTACCTCCATCGCTCTGGAAGAGATCGCTCCCCTCGTGTCTACATGGCTTTTGGATACTGCGCCGAGATTAGAGGGAGCAGTACGGCTCCACTGAGCAGGTCCGTCCTCGACTCCTATCCAGTCCCGGGGCTCTAGGGTCAGGGTCACGGGCACGGAGTCCAGGAAGCTGGTGCTTTGGACCAGGTTGGGGAGGTCACCGCAAGGTGAGGAGGGAGAGAGGGTGCTCTGGCTGGGCACAGCACCATCGGAGGAGGGCGAGGTCAGATCAGGGGTGCCCAGGGAGGGAGGAGGTCTCTTATAGGCATTTGGAGAGCCTGGGGAACAAAGAGAACCTGAGAGAGAACAGGATAGTGATGAGCGATAGAGGCAGGATGCATGGTGTTCTGTGTAATTGTATGAATGTCACACAGATTTTTCTTGATATGTTTTTCTATTTACATAGAAATCATAATAAATATAATCATCAGAAATACATATAATTAATGTGTGTTTAGCTACTTGCATTATATATTATATTATATTACATTATATTATATTATACTGGTTATCAGACAATATTATTATTTTTTATTTAATATTATTGTTTAATTTAATGGTATCAGCCAATATGATATTCAACTGCATTTAAATTGGATATTTTACACACCTTACTTATATGACTATATGTATTAGTTATATAAGTTTTTAACATTAGACATTTGTTTGAACTTCATTGTTTTCCTCCATAGTGTTATAATTACATATTGCAAAACACATTGCACAGAATTTTTTCAGTTGAAATATTTTTTGCCGTTTTTTTTTTACTATGGTTTGTATTCAGTTGCACAATTATTCTTAATTGACATTGTTAAAATAGCAATGAAACATTAATAAATAATAACAAATGTTACAAATTTTCTTTCACATCTCCCATTAATTTTTCACACTAAACATTATAAAGTTTTCAGTAATTTATTTAGATTAAATAATACAACATTTTAAAGTGACCATGAAATCAAAATGGACAATTCTTTTTGTTTGTTTTTTTATGGAATAATATAGAAAATTTATTCATAGACACTCACCTCCTCTGTAAACCAGTAAGACCACCTCACCCTGTTTAGTATGTTCTTGCAGCACTCGCTGCACCTGTTCATATTAAAAAAAGAACATTTGCAAGGATTCAAATATGTAAGGTTGATGAGGGAAGAGCTTCAGAAACAGACCCGAAGAGTTAATGAATTACTTGTGCGAAGCTGAGACTCTGCACATCAGCGCCGTTGATTTTAATAATGGCGTCCCCTGGCTGTAGGGAATGGCATTGTCGTCTGTCCCAAACTCTCTTCACCACCGCCAGCTGCCCTCCCTGCCCCCCAGCCGTCACACTGAAACCCATACCCCCTCCCTCACTCCTGCCCAAGGCCACAGGTACCAGCTCACCCCCTCCACCGCAGCCTACCCCACCTGGGGCTCCGGGGGACCCTAGGCCACCCGGAAGAGGTCGCGGTGGATTGTTGGCTGGACACCCGTTGAAACCACAGGGTGGGTGCTCGGTTGGGGGTGCAACAGCAAGAGATGTTTGGGGCATTGGAGGCCGCTGGGTGCTGGGCGCTCCTGGCGGGGCGGTAGGACCCACCTCAGGCTGGGGCAGCGGGAGCACAGCAGAGGAGAGATCACTCTCGGAAGACTTAGAACTGTGATGGGCGTGAGAAGGAGCTGGAAGAGAGTTGTTGTTGTAGCTTCGGACAAGGGAAGCTCTAGATGAAGAGTGGAAGAAATAAATGATTGTGTAAAAAGAACAGCATCAATAAAGATAAAATATTAATAATTATAATAGTACTGTAATAATAATCATTAATGAACATGGTCATGATATTATTATTATTATTATTATAACAATGTTTATTTGTTTTATTTAAAAAAATAATGATAATATTTATTATTACTAATATTAACCATGTTTATTAATAATAATAATGTATAAACATGGTTATAACAATAATAATAATTATTATTCTGTTCTTATCAATTATTAGTGTTTTTATTATTATTATTATTATTTTAGTTATAACAATGTTTATTCATTGTATTTTAAAATGATCATATTTATTGCAATTAATATTAATTATGTTCATTAATAATAATAATAATCATGAATAAGCATGGTTATAACAACAACAATAATAATAATAATAATCATCATCATTTTGTTCTTATTAATTATTAGTGTTATGGTATTATGGTAATAATTTATGATCATATTCTTCATCTTCCCTATTGAACATGGTTATGATATTATTATTATTACTACTATTTAATATTATTAATTATAATATTAATTATTATTAATAATAATCCTTAATATTAATAAACATGGTTATAATAACAATAATAATATCACAAACAAGTCAATTGATTATAATTATTATTAATATAATAATGAACAAACGTGGTTTTATATTACTATTATTATTTATTGATGTTGCTAAAAAGAACATTATTTTGTGTGTTTGGTGTAATGAAATGTGTTTATGCGGTTTAAGGTTAAAAAAACACATTATTTTCCACATACTATTGTTTCTCCTCTATGCCCCGCCTTTCTGAAAAGCGTTGATTTTTAAAAAGCTCATCGGTCTGAAAAGTGTGGTATGCTCTGATTGGCCAGCTATCCATTGCGTTTTGATTGGCCGAATACCTTAAGCGTGTGACGGAAATGTTATGCCCCTTACCATATATTGTGATGCCCTGTCCGGCCGGAGCGACGAGACAAAAACATTAAAACCCATTATAAACGAGGCATTTGTTGCATCCAGTGGAGACATAATTACGGATTATAATGACTGTCTTTTTATTATACTGTATAATATACTTATTATACTTATTATTATACTGTCTTTTTACGCGTTGCATCGCTGCATTTGTGATCGGAGAAATTACAAACAACAAGCGCTACTCTACACTGCCCAAAACTCGCGTTTGAATCATCAGTGGCTAATTCTTTAAATATGAAAACGTACTTACAGTCTGTGAGTCAGAACAGCCAGCATTGTAGTCTACTCTACCAAGATCAGGAAACAGTCCTCCATAAAATGTGCTGCACACATCTGAATATTTGGGTTGAACTGTTCTGGAACAGTGTTGTAAATACAACTTAACCACTGATTTCTAGTCGTGTCCTCTTTTGGAAGGCCAAACAAAGTATTTTAGCTTTCGCAATGAAACACAAGTCTTCACAACATGGTGGCGGCGGTGGCAGCAACAATAAAGTTACGCCTTCTTTCTTTGCGTGAACATTTGGGCGGCGTTATGCAAATCTTCCCACACAGTGACGTAGACATGTGAGGGCGTGTTTAAACGAGCCGTTTTAGGAGGGCGTGGACGAGTCTTAACTTTTATAAAGAATATCTCTTTGGGTTTGAGACTAGGTCTGGGCGATAAAACGGTATCAATATTTATCGACGGTACACCTTCTTCGATAACGATATAAAACATGTTTGATATAGTGCACGATATAGGCTCGTGCTATGAGTGACGCAGACAGCACACACAAACACGAACACATGCCGAATTGAGTGCTGTGCCTGCCTGTGATGCGGAGATTGTGAATAAAAAAAATTTATATTAGTCAAATTTAAAATAAACATTTGCATTTGAATGTTAGGTGTGCAATAGGGAGCATCATCAGTGGTGCGCGAGATGCGGTGATAACGATGTAAGTGACGTTGCATTTTAATGTTTTGTTAATTTAGCCCACGAGATGCGCCGCTGCTGTGTTATGCATTCAAAATATTAGAGAAAGATAGAAGCTCAATGCGGAGAAGATCTTGATTAGGTGAAAACCGAAACCAAGCCATTCACACAGATGCATATTCACCTCATTTTTTAGACGGACAAATATGACTGTTGCACTCGCATCTCACACAAGAGATGTAGCCATGCAAAGTTAAAACAGTTTAAACTTTTAGAAAGCACGTCGCGAATTTGTCGAGGTTTATTCCTTTTCACTGCGTCTCTTATGTTTTTAAATGCAATCTGCGTGATGGGCGATTTGGCTCTTTGTATTAAGTAATGCATAAATACATGATGCTCTTTTGTTCATAACCGTTTATGCAATTTACGGAATTTATATGAGTTAATGTAGACGTAATGCAGTTTTTTTTTATAGACATTTATTTCCTTGCGTTGACAATTTAAATGTGCTGTATTATTTTGCTCATTGCGCCCTCCTGTGGCCTCGGGAGACAAGCCAAAAGTTTCCTTAAAACCTATTTAATCTGCATATAAAACATTAGAAATTAAATATTAGTTACATTTTTATTGTGTGTTTGACTGTTAAAACAAAAAATATTAGTTGTTTGTCTCAATAAATTGGGTTAATTTAAAAATACAGTGATTAAATGTAAAAAAAATATATATTGCTTTGTTTTACAAAAGGTTATACAAATGTTAATAATTATCGATACAGAACGATATGAAACATTATATCGTTGATACATTTTTTAGCTATATCGCCAAGCCCTATTTGAGACTTTAGTCTTTGCAACTTTAGCGATCTTATCTATTCACGAATAGCTTGTAACACTCCAAAGAGAAAGGAAAACTTGAAATCGCATCATATGACCCCTTTAATATTATTATCACCATGTTCATTAATGATAATTATTATTATTAACAACAACAACAACAATATTAATTATAATAACAATTATTATTAATATCACAACCATGATTACCATCATTAATGAACATTATTTATTATATTAATATTTCTAATATTATTTATTATTAAAAACGATAACTCAATCAGTCTGAAATGTCATTCTGGTTACCTGCGCGTGACAACAGAGCAGACCTCCGTATCGCTATGACTGGAGCTCATCCGCTCTGATGGAGGAGGGGCATTTGAAGAAGTCACTGCCCCCATCGCTATAGTCCCTCCCACTACATTTCCATTGGCCATTGCGTATGAAAGCTGGGGTGCTGTGTTTCCATTAGCATCCAAGGACTCTTTCTGCATGCGGGGGTAGAAGTTGTTGTGGTGGGACATGGAGCGGTTGAGGTTCACCAAGCCAGGCTGGTGTCCATCGGGATGTTGGACATGGGATTGAGCAGACCCAGGGGCTGTAGGGTTGGTGCTGGTTGGGTCAGAAGTGGAGGAGAGGCTGGTTTTGGGGCAGCCATCAGGGTTATAGAGCATTGGGTAACCTCGACGGAGAACCACGTCCACACTGTGACCCATGGGGACGGATTTTAGCATTTCTACAACCTCTTTATGGGACAGACCCAGCACACATGAGTCATTGATGTACACTAGGATGTCCGCTGAGAGAGAGAGACAGAGCGAGAAACATTTGGATTTACACATGTGGGAAATCATAACCAATCAGTATAATGAGGAATCAAAATGTCCTTAATTTTTTAAATTTAAGAAATTCAGTGAACAATAAATCCTGCTGTAACTTTCAAAATTTCCTACCAGTCGAAAAAGTCTGACCTTTGTCTGAGTTTTGTGAACTAAGGGTCAGAGAGGGTTGAAAATGGTCATGATAAAAGAAATAACAACTAAAATCAATTAAAAAAAAAGAATTTATCAACTAAACTAAACTAAAAAAATTAAATAGAAATTTTGGTACAAAAAAAGACAAACCTCAAAGGAATTTAGTTAAGGTACCATGTGACCCCTTTAATGATAAATGAGTGTGTGTGTGTGTGTGTGTGTGTGTGTGTGTGTGTGTGTGTGTGTGTGTGTGTGTGTGTGTGTGTGTGTTTGGTTTTGTTAGTACACGTGAGTGGACAGTGTTGTGTGTAAGAGACAAGCAGATTAAAACCTAGAGGCCCATCTGGATTAAGAGCAGATGAGCAGATTCAAACCATGAGACCCTGCAAATCACCAAATACACACACACACACACACTCTCTCTCTCTAATCCAGAGAGAGAGAGAGAGAGAGAGAGAAAGAATGTCAAGGGATTTCCTGCCTAAAATAAAAGTGAGGATTGGAGGGATAGATTAAAGGATGGGGAGAGGAGAAAAGCAAACAGCTCATGCTCCCGTGGTAAAATCGATCTTTTATCCATCCAGTCCTTTTCTCTCCCCTGGTTTTTCTGCCATCTATAAATGATCTGACTTAAATTCAGATCTATGGGGCTTTTTGTCTTCTAAGCATAAAAAGAGGATGTTAAAGTCAGCAGTACCATTACATCACATATGATTCACAATGTCCTTAAGAGCCCCCTGCACAAATCTGTGTGTTATTAAATTATTATATCTGTCATAAGTCTATAAATATTTAAAGAACTGACCGTTGAAGTGCCATCTCCTCTACTGCAGATTTATACAGAAGCAGCAAAAAGCAGAAGCCACTTAGCAGTTTCCAAAAGGGAATACTCGTGTTGCCAGGGTAATATGAATGTGGCATGCAGGGAAATCCTTGATTCTTTTTTTATTAGTAGTATTATTTCACCAACTTTCTATTTAAAATTTTGATTGTTCTCATTGTGAAATTAGAATAAAAGTAGCCGGATGGAAACATTAAACATTAGTTGATGCCTCTGTGAATATGTTTGTGCAAAGTGTCATATTGAGGAAAAACAAGTAATTTAACATTAAAAAAAGACTGATTCATGCCATTTCTTCCTTTTAAATAACAAAAACAGCTTTACTGAAAAATAAGAATAATCATCATCATAATATTCCTGAATATGCTTGTGCAAAGTGTCATATTGAGGAAAGACGAGAGCAATTTAACATGAAATGACTGCTTTTTCATTTTTCTTTTAAATAACAAAAACGGCTTTACTGAATAATAATTTAATAATAATAATAATAATAATACAGTAGTAATTTTACATGACTATTAAGAAATATTTATGCCTAAATTCACCCACCATTGGAACATCGTGCCGTTTATATTTTAGATCCTAATCACTGCTATAATTTGCTTTTAGCTTTTTGTGTGGTAGTGTTTGCAATACAGTGCCAGCTGCATCTGTTTTATGTTTTTTTAAAAGGACACAGGGTTAAAACTCACCTGCTTTGAGTGTAGACGGGCCTCCAGGGGTGACGCTGTACACCTGCAGGAACTCTCGAGGTCTACTGCCACCCACAATGTTAAAGCCAAAGCCACGAGGCCCTTTCGACAGGCGGGTGTGTATGGAATAGCCCTTCAGGTCAGATGGTTGGTCTGTGAATGCAGGTACTAGTTCACACACACACACACACACACACAACAAACAAACATAAAAGTAAGTATCTATACATGAGATGCTAAGTCCACAGAGTTTTAGCAATGCCTTTAAGCCAAACCGCCTACACTACAGTGTTTCAGGATGGAGTTGATTGCTAAACAACAGTGCCATCTGCTGGGATGTGGGCTGTACTGGTTATACTCTGTATAAAATGTTCAATCACACACTTTTTATATTCTGCAGTAAAATGTGCAGTACTGGCAAAATGTGCAGCATACAACAGAGCACTTTTTTAACCTTTTTCTTTCAGTTTGTTTCATTCATTATTTGAACAGACTGCCAAACATTAAATTTTTTCCTCAAAATTGCATCTAAAAATTTTAAGTAACCACATTTACGTCCAGCATGATAACTGGACTCCAACCGCTGAATTAAACATGCAATGTAAAGAGGTCATGTGACAATACAGTATGCTACCATCTCAAACCTACAAAATGTATATGGTTTCACAACAGTAGGCAGTATACCATATATACTACACACTATGTTTTTCAAACTTCTAAAACTTTTTTCCTTGTGGTTAAATTAGATTTCAGATATTTATGCACATAAATGTATTTGCACACATGGGCTTCCTACACATATGTGCATAGTAACAGACAAAATGACTTCTGAAGATCACTCAGCTCAGAAGTGATGATAGCAGACATGACCTTCTCAAATCTAAGAGAGCGTGCTTTGAGTGATAGATAACATTAAAGGATAAAGGGAGATGGAAAGTGAATGGGCGAGTGGGGAGAGATGAGGGGATCGTGGATAAGGTTTGAAAGGTAAAGGAAACAAGGGATAAGACGAAGGCGTGAGAGAAAGACTAAATGGCTCCAGGAAGGTTTGTCATTAATCTTTGTGTGAAGACTGCAGAGAGAGCGAGAGTATGTTTGGGGGCAAAAATTGGAGAGGAGCCAAGCTCACACACACATGCACACATATACACTCACACTCTGTCTTGCTGACAATCTCTTTGCCCTGAGCCCTTGGGTCCAGCCAGCTTGTGGTCTTCGAGTTATGGCTGAAAAATGGGAGAGACTTTTTTCCCCTCACAAGATTTTATCAGCAACTTTAAGATGAAATACAACCACAGTTCTGAGAGCAATAAACATTAAGAGGACTTAATTTTAATAAAGGCAAAGATTATGCAATTTTCACTGACGTGCATCTTAAAGTTCAAATGTCGCCCTTATTTTACACAAAATTGCATCAAAATACAGAATAACCACATTAAGCGGACTTAATTTTCATAGATGTAGGCAAATATTATGCATTTTTCATTGACGTGCATTTTAAAGTTCAAATGTCTCCCTTTTTTTACACAATTTAATCAAAAATACAAAATAACCCCATTAACTGAACATAATTTTCATAGGGCCAGGCAAAGATTCTGCATTTTTCATTGACGTGCATCTTAGAGTTCAAATTTCATCCTTTTTTGCATCAAAAATACAAAATAATCACATTTACCTCCAACATGATAACTGTATGCCCCCCACTGAATTAAACATTTCTCATTGAAGCACATCTTAAAGTTCAAAAGTCGCCTTTGCATGTCAAAAATCCAATGTGACATACAAAGGCATTATGTCAACTTTGACTATAATCTTTGATTACTGGAAGAAGCAAATGACCTTCTGTCTCTATTCTTGCCCACTCTATTTCTCACTATACGTCTTATATTTTCCTTCTCCCCCTGCTGACTCACTTGATGTAATAGGGTTCGCCCGTGTCACTGAACGCCAGCTCCCAGTTTTCAGGCAATGCCCCTCCACGTGCTCCATTCTCCATGGCAACCCCTCCATCCCGCCCACCACCTGAATCCCAAGTCTGATTAGGTGAGACAATGGTGGTGGGAGGGGCACTGCTGGCTCCTACAGACCCCGCTGGGAAACAAAGTACAGTGAACATGACGAGATGCAGCCGTCTTGTATAAGCTTAGGCAAACTCAGGCCAGCAAGAGGTCACACTGTTCATGTTACTCTCCTCTTGCCAGCTCTAATATGAGAAAGGCATAAATCCTAAATACAATTCCATAGTTTTTTATGTCAAAAACATAAAAATGTAAGCATGTCCTGGTTGAGTGTTCAAAAACTGTGGGTTTAAATTGCAAAATGGTTAAAAACCTCAGTCAAATTCAGAAATGCTGGAAGATTCAGCATGCCACAAAAACTCAACATACTGTATATTGCACACAATATTTAAGCAACAACAAAGTAACTTCTCATTGGCTTTAGCTTAAAGTTAGGCTTTAAGTTTTATGTTAGTTTTAACAATGGCTTTTAGAAGATAAATGTATTGTCTGTGAAACAGTGGAAGGAGATACTTAATTTTGGAAAAAAAATTAACTTAAGGGGAGCACATATAGAGGAGAAAATTAAAAGGACCTAAACTTGTGTCTTGGGGTACACCATAAGTTATAGACCCTGATAAAAAAAGAGAAGATCCCAATCTCAACAGAAAATGTTTCCTAAATATATTACTGTACCATGAGATAGGAAGTTGCTTGCACTTAAAAATACTTGTTTAAGAAATAAAAACAACTCATTTCAAAATAAAGGTGAACCCAACAGCTGAATACCTGAAAGACCAGAGTCTTCCTCGCTGTTGTCCCCTTCCTCCACTGCCTTTTCCAGGTTGCTGAGCGATTTGCTACGGGTACGGAAGTTCCTCAGGAGATTTCGATGTTCCTGGTATGTAATGGGGGGACTGTCAGGACCGATGTGGACTGGCCGAGGTGTGCCATAATAGTTCCCTGTGATGATGGAGATTTTTTAGAAATGGCCTCTATAAAGCCACAATCGAAAAAAATTTCCAATCAGAAAAATTAAAAAACAATGGCCTTTAGACACAATACTTTACATGTGCTAACTGAAACAGTCCTTGACAAGATCATCAATTTTCAACCTAAAAACTATTGTTCCTCGAGTCAATTTTTTTGAGGCAGCCAAAGAGCCATTTCTACAATTGTGGACCAGAATAGTATAATCAAAACAGCTTGAGACAGAAGGCTTTGGATCTCAATTTTCAAAAACAAAAAGGTATTAATCCAGCAAAATACAAACCCTATGAGAACACCATTAACATTAAAAAGAAAAATTAATCCAAAAAAAAAAAACATTCAAATTTACAATTACCTGACATACAAACAAACATATAAAACCCCTGGTAAATTTATGTCTAATTTAATACAACATTCTTCATTACATATGGCCAGCATAACAATTGTGAAATGTTAAAATTAACATGAATTAACATGAGCCCCTTATTCCTGTAATAACAACATGTACTCAAACTGGTATGAACTCCACAAGTCTGGCAAGAGCTCCACAAAATCTGATGATCCATGTTATTCTGCATGATTTGAGTGGATGTTCCAAAAGATCATCTTGTGCTTCAATGGAAGCAAGAACATCTGACCTTTTGTACCAAGGACTTCACATGATCAGTGTCATAAATTTGCTTACTTGATTAGTGAAATAGAAATAGTGCAGAATTAATTTTGTCATAATATTTCTTAATTTTAAAACGTTAAAAATCCTAAGGTTTCCTCATTTCAAATAATCTTACATTTAAAAGCCATTTCCAATGGTTCATGTGACCCCAATGTATCTTTCAAAGTAGAACTTCTTGTATCACTAGTTT
The DNA here is from genome assembly GCF_001515645.1 of Sinocyclocheilus grahami. NCBI lineage: Eukaryota > Metazoa > Chordata > Actinopteri > Cypriniformes > Cyprinidae > Sinocyclocheilus > Sinocyclocheilus grahami. Next base: position 685,377 of record NW_015505563.1, on the reverse strand, counting down.
TAATGATATAGTTCAAGTTGTACATTTAATCAAAAGAGGAGTTTTTCCTGCTTCTGGCTGCCGCTGCCCTAGATCACATTCTCTTTAAAACCCTTAATCACAGCTGTTATGAAACTAATAAACTGACAGGATGTTCCAGAGCTCTTTTAACAACCAGATCAATGGCGAAAACATGAGATTAATCCACCTCTGAATAGCAACCTCTAAAACGCTAAAGTAAAAGCATACAACATATAAATGTTCAGGTGAAAAAACACTATTTACACTATAAGACCACTAGGGGCGCACAATCCTTCGCAGTTAAGAGAGTTTACATGTTTGGCACTTTCAGTGATATTTAACCGCAGCATAACTCCCTCACTGCAGCTTATTTACAACTGGAGAAAAAAATAAACAACGAGAGAGAGGGAATGGGGGTGGAGGGGTGATCGGAGACAGAGAAACTGAAATAGGGATTACAGAGAAAAGCCTCTTTTCTCCAGTACAGAGTGATAGAAAAGTAGGAGTGTGGTGTGGTTTCTGACTGGAGAGATGACTCATGAGCTGCAGGGCATCACTGCTCAGGTGTTAAAAACACATTTGTTATTAATTATAGATGTATTAAAATGTACCAAATCTCACCTTTCTAGAGTTTCTAGGGGGTCATTAAGGTTGTATTAAGAAATTATTACTTTTATTGAGCAAGAATGAATTAAATTTATCAGAAGAGACAGTAAAGGCATTTATATTGTTAGAAGTAATATTTCCATTTCTATTTCAAATGCTGTTCTTTTGAAGTTTTTATTCATCAAAGAATCCTGGGAAAAAATGCATCACGGTTTCAACAATAATATTAAGCGGCACAACTGATTTCAATATTGATAACAACGAGAAATGTTTCTTGGTCACTAAATCAGCATATTAGAATGATTTCTGAAGGATCATGTGACACTGGAGTAACAACTGCTCATTCAGCTTTGCCATCACAAGAATAAATTCAATTTTATAATATATCCAAATAGAGAACAGTTATTTAAAATGTCACAATATTATTGTATTTGTATTGTATTTTTGATCAAATAAAGCCTTGGTGAGCATAAAACATTTTCAAAAGCCCCATTCGTTTGAACATTCGTGTATATATAGAGTAAAGATTTTGGCAGGATAAGTAAAAATCTAAAGGTCTAAATAAAAAAAAATAAAACGAAACAAAAAGAAGTCCCTATTGTTGATAGTGACATGGTCAGTGATTGGACCATGAGTCAGTAGGTTTGCATAAAAACCACACAACCAGTTTTATGTGGGATTGAGATGGACATAATAAGTGAAAAATATCTTTCTTACTTTTCAAAGACAAAGGAAAGTGGCGCAGCGGCATCAAAAACACGAGTCAGCGGAAACATATTCATAAATCCAAGAGCTGCAACTTTGAAGGATGTCATAGTGTGAATCTGCAGCTTTGTGTGAGACCCTTAACAAAGACATCAGCAGGCTCAGACATCAGTCTGCGTTCCACGCTTGTTCTCTCTCCATTAGGGCTCTTTTCAGCTCTTTCAGCTGATAATGTTGGAGGACAGAACCGAGCTAGCACGGCACTTTTCTCCGCAGTCTGGAGGGTGCTTCTCTTGATTCTGATTGGCTTGAGCATTTGGAGCTCTGGCGTGACGCCCTGACCCTCACCATGTGTTCACGAGCACACACAAACTCAAAATGCATGCACACACAAACTCAGTAGAACAGTAAATAACTCTTATATCCAAAACAAGGCCTGTCTGTTCCATATGTTTGCATATGAATTTGTCTGAATATGAATTTTGTGAATTTGTGAGTTAAATCTGTGGAATAGAATGGATTTAAACAAGGTAAAATGTGTAAAACACACATACTGGTAGCTGGATCAAATCAGCCTAAATATTTAATAAACAAATATGAAGAACTTAGTGAATGGTGGTCTGAGTTCTGCAGTTGCAGTTTTTGTGTAAGTTTGCTCATAAGCATTGTTTTTTTTTTTAGCATTTGATATTTTTATTTGTTATTTGAGAGAAAATATAATAGTTTGATAAGCAATGAAATAACTGTTTAGATCAGTGCTTCTCAACCTTTTGACTCAAAAGCCCTCCACTGTCCACAACCATTTTAAAAGCCCCCCAAGCCCTAATTTAGTTTTAAAAACCTATTTAATTTCATGGGCAATCATAGTTTTTGAAAAGAAAAAAAATAATAAAATAAACTAAGTATAATCGCAAAAAAATTAATTGCTTGGCGTAACTAGACAAATTTATATTTATTACACAAATGCCCATGGCACTTTATTTTATTCATTTATATTATTATATAATTTCCAGGTCTAGAAATCTTACTTGTAAAATTGAACTTTCTCATATATTCAGGTTTTACAAGTCCATGGGAATCCGGAAATTAAAATAAGCAATATCTTGCTGTTTAGTTGTTTTAGCTCATTTTAGTATTATTTTAAATAATTTTAAGTCATGTTGAGTCCCCAATGGAACCCCCTGGTTAAGAAACAATAATGATTCTGACCTTTGAACTTCCCACTTTCCAGCAGTGCTCCAGACTCTTCCAGGGAGAAGAATTCCTCAATGGACACAAAGTTATAATCCACCCCTGAGATCTCTCCATCCCGTGGTTGCCTGGTCGTACCTGGGTCAAAGCAGGGAGAGCAAACATAAGAATGTAATTAGAAAAAAACCCCAATGTTTTTGCTTTTTGCTTAACTTAGCAAAAAAGACGTATGAATTTGTTATAAGTAGACAACAAGCCATTTAAATGGAGAATGTAAAAATAGAAAGGCCAGTAGTGCTACAAACATACAAGGCATTTTAAAAGATCATTATTTTTTCATAACTTGCATCTTCCCTTTGCTAAAAATCTAATGCATCTAAAAAAAAAACATCCTGATGACATCACCACGAGGCAAGTCTGCTTTGATGCATTTGATGTTAGGATCTACAGAACCTCAGAAAACAGAGACGCAGCTCTCTCACTCACACACATACTTGTAGCAAGTTGATTGGCATTGATATAGAAAGCAGGTAGAGTTTAATGTCTGATGTAAGTGTCAAATGAAGTTCAAATCAGTTACATAACAGCGTTTACATACTAACTATATATTAAACAAACTGTCTGTGCATCTGTTTGCATATGACTTTGGCGGTGTGAGGCGACACCTGGTTATGATTTCACACACTTCAGAATTGCTCTATAATCCCACAGTGATGAGGTTATACAACTCCCTCTCACTTTTCCATCTCAAATGAAAGTTGAGAAAAGTGGATTTTCCTGAGGTAGATTAGCAGTGCATCCCAATTTAGGCTAAACTGATCACTGCAACTCTCTGGCGTTGTGAAGAGATACAGTAGGAAACCTGCACACTTTGATCAATCGACCTTGCCAACATAACAAATGGCTTTGAAGCAAAAGTCTTCAGGTAGAGAAAAGGTATGTGGTTTATGAGGTAGCGCACATATCGCATGGATACAATGCATAGTTACTCAACATCAAGCAGGACTGTAATGACTTAAAAGCCTTCAGCCACTATATACAGTAAATCATCCATTAATAACAAAACACTGCATTGTCCCAAGCCCATATATGACATCACAGCGCCTGTATTGCATTAATCCTACTGACAGCCCATGCAAAAAGCATATGAGAGTTTTTTTCTTTTAAAATAATGACATTTCAAGGCAACAAATTTGAACCTATACATTCACTCTGAAATGAATCTCTAATGAATGTGTAGAATGAGACATTAAGGATTTTGACATTGAGGGCTTTTTACATTCGTAACGTGACATTTCTGAGTCTGGATATTTAACAGGTGAAAAATGTATCCATCAGAAACTGATTAGATTGTGAAAAGCAGGCGTACATTTTCAGAACGGAGCCAGGTGGTTGGGGTTGAAATATAGCGATCTGTGATGTTAGCTGGAAAGGACAGTTGAGCAAGTTATTACATCTTGATGAAAGATTACGAGGGAACGTTTTTTTTTCCCTTTGGGAATAACATGTACTGATGAATTACGCAAAATAAGACCAGGAACGTGTTTTAGAAAAGTAAATAATGCTGACTTCATGTTGACTCTAAAAGCCCCAATGCAACCCCATGCTAACTATTTAGCATGACGTTCAGCACCTGGTTAAACATAGCAACGTACATTTATACTGACACACCTGTGCTATTTTATCCTAAAAGAACAGATAAGAGGAGCATCTTACAGTCTTCTAATTGCCTGCAATCTATTCAGAGAAGTGACAGAAAAATTAGCTGCTTTATGGTGTCAAAATAATGATGTGATGAATAAACGTGTCAATTGGGAAAGCCTTTTTTTCCGAGTAGACAGGCTATATAACTGAACCAACAGATAAAACGTTATGTGAATGGATGCACAAATATGAGTGTGCTTATGTGTACATTCACAAGCATGCATGAATGGGTCTGTGTTTGGGTGCTGACGCGTTTATGCGTATATGCATGCACGGGAGTGCTGAAAGGCACAGCAGGGTACCTCAGGCTGGAGACAAAGACAAATGTGCAGCTTTGGGATACAAGAGCAGGAAATAGGTGAAATTTTAATCATGCGGGACGGATTAAATGCATCAGCTGTTATGGTGAACGGGTGCCTGAAGTTTTAAAGGGGCCGGCAGGAGCTATACATTAATAAATGCATGCAATCATTTCTGAAAATAGTTGCAGTTTTGTTGCCAAGGCAAAATATGGAACACTGCCATTCACAATGAGCACACTGCTGTGACATTTGATGACAGTTGCCATGGCAATGGTTAAAGTACATCGCATTGCCTCAAAGTGGCTGAACCTTTGACTCCGCATGAGGCTTGACGTGATTGTAAACTGGATTTGTTTACAGTCTCTGAGAGCATCAAAGCATGAGAGTACATGTAATACAGAGATGGCTGATGTATTTCAGTATCTTTCTCATTTGTGTTTTTAATGCAGTTGTTTTACTGCAGGGTCTTCAACCTTTTTCAGGCCAAGAAGCCCTTGGTGGACAGAGAGAAGCAACAGGGAGTCATTTTACATATTGTATAATCTCGTGTAGCCAGACCTACTGTATGACTAAAAAGCATGAGGTCTGGTACATATGCATTTTGTTAAATAATGGAGTGGGGGTCTATGAAGAGTTTTAAGGAAAATAATAGAAAAAATTTATTAAAAATGTGTCAAGTCAGTGATCAGAGTTTTGCTTGTGCAAAAATTAATACAAAAAGTTCAAACAAATCTTGCCCATTCATTTCACTTTTTTTATTTCCTGAACTGGAAGACAAAACACAAAACTCAAATGAAATCTGTATAAAACTAATCCAAAACACATGTAGGCAGTTGAAATCAGATTAAAATTATTTATTTTTATGCAGTTGTCTGTGTCAAATATGTCCAGATTTGAATAGTGCTAAATTAATATATGACACAGCATCTACTGTACCTCTAAAGTCTCATGCATGGTGAACCTACAGTACGTAAATCAGTAACTGTAACTTACAGTTTAAACAGACAGTATAAAAACAGACTTAATAAAAGAAAAAAAATCAGATTTTCCCTGAAGCCTGAATAAATCCATTGTGCACCTTTAATGACAAACATGTACAAATCCAGTGATTATATTATCCTCAAAAGCACTTGTTGTGCCAATCTGGTATCTTGTAAGCATGACTTTGTTTTTAGACACACTGTTTAAAAAAAAAAGTTTGCCTTTATTCCCAAAAGTTGTGTAAACTCAGTGAGATTAGAGTTTACCAGATGAAGTACTTTTGTCTTGACAGTCAGCAAATGAGCATAATACCTTTTACAACTGGAAATTTAATAAACATTTTTATCTTTTTTCTCCAAAATTAGTTTGACATCCTGCGTTAAAGACCCCTGTATTACTGAATAACATAGGTGTGTGTCACTCACAGGGCACGGCGCGCAGGTAGAGGTTCTCTCGTATGACCTGTTGGAGTTGGCTGTCCATGGATCCGGGTGTAAAACACTTGCTCAGGTAAAGTCTCAGATCCTTACACAGAGTCGAGCCTACAGATTACAAACAGAACACATGAGCAAGAATGAGATGGAGAGATCTGAAAACACTTTTTAATAACAGCACTGTTGCCAAACTCACAAATAGAACACTGCGGTCACCATGGAAATATGAGAAAAAAGGTGAACTGGCAAAGTGAAACTGTCAAAGACGCTGTTCTGAAAATAAACAAACTGAAATCCACCTTTAAAAAACAGATATGGGTAAAATGGTCTCTCACCCTGATTTCAATCCTAATACCACACACCCCGGGTTACCACAGTAGCACCTCAGACCTCACACGCACGCTAGAGACTGCACTGCAACTGCAGGAGTCTCTAAGGTCAGTGTGCTGTTGTCACAAACAAGCACTGCGGAGCACCTAACGACGACCTATCCTCCCCACTCGGCTTCTCTGTATTGATTTTTGCACTTAATATAATCCGCTGGTCCTTTCCGCACACAATCTCAACACATGGACTCCTCAAGGACTCATGGGAAAGGTAGGATGAGTCATTTCCTGCTGATCTATTCATTTTTTAAAGTGCGTTATGACCTTAGATGACAGCCAGCTTCCTTTCACGCTGGATATCGATGGTCTGTATACATTGTGGATGGGGATTGCCCGCCCTGTTACTCGCCGAAACAGGGCTCCACTCCCCCACGCTGACAGCGATCAATCGGGCCAACCAGGGCAGAATTCCGGAGAGGTTAAGTAATAGAGTGCAGGATATCACATCCACTTAATGTCTGACACTGAACTGTGGGAAGGTGGAGACCTGGCGTAGGTATTGCAATTGCATATCAGGATCTTTTACATGATGTTATTAAGAAAAATACTGTGTAATTCAAGAGAGTAAGAGTAATCTGAGTTTCTGTCTGAACTAATCACAACAGCGACCAGCAATACTACATTTACTGTCATCAAAAACTCACTGGACCAAAAGCCAATGAGCTAAACATTATACAGGTTCCGAAACATTGGATAGACCCCTAAAGTTCTATAAGGAAATAAAAAAGGATGCCAACTGAAGGAACAAAACAGATGTTATAAAAATACTTTATGTGGTATGCGTTTTATGCTTCTTATTCATAAACTTTTCTGATTGGCTGAGATATTTTACATCACATAGCATTTCCACTTCTAAGTGGTGGACAGAGTGAAAATAAATAATCACTTAGTTGGAAATTGTTGCATTGCACCTGGTTGTAACGTGTAAATGTGTGTGTAAACATGGTGGAAATGTACAAAAATATTCAAAACTTGAGGTCAGTAAAACATTTGAATGCTTTTGAAAGTCTCTATGCCTTCCAAGGCTGCAATTATTTGATCAAAATCAGTAATATTGTAAAAACAGTAATATTGTGAATGATTACACAATTTAAAATAATTGTTTTAATGTATATTAAAATGTAATTTTTTATCTGATGGCAAAGATAAATTATCAGCCATTACTACGGTCTTCAGTGTCACATGATCCCTTAAAATAATGTCTAATATGCTGCATTAGTGCTCTTATTATTAATAATAAAAACAAGATTTTGATGAATACAATGCTCAAACGAACATTTATTAGAAATCCTTTGTAACTTTATAAATGTATTTACTGTCAAATAAATTCTTACTGACCCTAAACCTTTGAACGGTAGTGTATCATCAATTCAGCAGAATTTAAAAAGGTGTATATTATAAAAACAAATTATAAAAAAATGTTTTTTAAGTATTCTTTTTCAGCCAGTTTCTACTTTTGTTATTTCCATAAATAACTAGGCATATTCTACTTCCACAAATTCTAGTTACTAAACCAAGCAGCAAAGTTGCTATGCTCAACCATTCAGTCCTTAAAAACATCTAAAACCATCAGTGATAGTTTTGTTGTGTAATTTAATTAATACAAAAGCTTTTAGAAGCTTTAAGCTTTTTTCCTCACATAAGAAAGCATTATTTGACATTCTTGTTACAGTTGTTCACAACATTGTGTCGACAAATCTTAGAGACTGAAATGACTTCATTAAGCATTCATTTACGGTGTCAAGAGCAACCAAAAATTCTTAACACTTCCTTGTGTAGAAGCTAGACATGAATATAGTAAATCAAATCCCCATGGAGCATCTTGAACTGACATATTCAGGCAGGTTAGATTAGGATAATACAATCCTCAGGCAAAATTATACTAGCGGGTGACATGTCAACACTGTGACCTACTCAGGGCTATATATTGTCAGCAGATATAAAGCTCTCACACAACCCAAGTATTTAATTTAATAAGTGCAACAAAATGCAGACAAAACCTCCCAAAATAACATGATAGGGTGTGTAGCAGCTTTGTCAGGAAAGACCTGGGCTAGAAACGAAAAGGTCACAGGTTTAACCCCAGGCAGAGGTGACCCATGAACCAGAAAATTACTGATATCCTCCATCTTCAGAAAGCTCACAGTGGGTCAGAGGGCCTCCAAGGAGATAGCATATTTCACCTAAAAAGAACATTCTGTCAACATTTACTCAAACTTTGTTTTCTTTTTTCCGTGGATAACAAAAAGTGAATTTCTAAAGAATATCCTGACCACACTTTCCAGTATAATGAAAGTAAATAGAGACTGAGGCCAAAATTGCTGTCCAAAATGACAAAAATGCACCATAAAAATAGCATATAAGTAGTCCATACCACTTTTGTACTACATTCCGAGTGTTCTGGAGCAATAAAAAAGCTAATTAAAGTCAATATTGACTGATATCTTGACACCAGTCCTAGCTCTCCTTGTTCATGAGAGAAATACCAATGTTCGATTCATGAATTAATTGTTCTTTTTTGTCAGACCTTTTCTTTGAATCAGTTTAGAATTTGTTTATGAACTGGACTCACGCATTCATAAGGAATATAGCGCACAAATTGAATGACCAATTTTATAGTACTTTTTTTTTTAATCTTCTCTCTCAATTTGTAGTTTGACAGCCTTAGTCCCCTTTCAGTTTTATTACATTAAAGAAAAAAGGTCAAGAATATTCTTCATAATTTCTTCTTTACCACAGAAGACAGTCATAGAGGTTTGAAATGACATGATGGTGAGGAAATGACGATCTTGTTCAAAAGAATATTCAGGAATTCTTCTCATTGCATGGACCTTCTCTTACCTAATGCAAAGTAGGAGTTGGATCAGGCAATTTATAGTGCCTAATCATACACCAGTCAAATTATTCTAATTGATCAATAGAGTACCTGGTAATACGGTTTTGATCCGAATTGGATGTGGACATGAGTTCAGAACCCCTCTCACATCTCCCAAGGTCAATCCCAGGACAGGTGTACTTCCGATCTCTAGGATGATGTCACCAACAGTGGCTCCACCCCCAGGTGCTGCTGTAACAAATGGGAACTCTCCATAATCTGCACCACCTCCGATGGCCACACCAAGCTCTCCCGAGGCTCCGCCCAGCGGGACGAAGCTCTCCTGCACTTTCGAGCGCCAGTGCAGCTTCTTAACAGTGGCCTTAGACATGTTGACCGCGCTGAAAGAAAAAGAAAGAGGAAAACATGTGCAATTTGTGTCTGCAAAAATTAAAAGGAGATTTCTCTGCTGAAAAAAAAAAAACACTTTAAACAAGCCTAAGATGGTTTGTTGGGCTTAGCTGATTTCCCTGCTCGGGCTTAGCTGATTTCCCTGCTCGGTCAGGATCGTCAGTTGATTTGAGGCACTTTTCAGCTGACCACCCAGCTAAACCAACTAAAGACCAGGCTGGACAGGTCAGAAGACCACCTTAAACTAGGTTTTTGTTTCTACAGGGTTGCCTACAAATCAGGGTCTTCGCACAAAAAAATTGATTAAAAAATATTCAGGGTAACCAACCTATTTTGGTTTTCAAAATAGGTTAATTGAATATGAATCATTTCGGATCATTTTGAAGCCTCAAACACTTTCACTGTGTGTCATATTAATGAATGTCATAATATTGGTTTATTGGTTATAGTGACATACAGCCTTGAGTAAGAGAATATATCTTTAAAATATGCATTTAAACTACACTAGTAACACTACTGAGAGTAAATGCATCCATTTCAAATAAATACTGCTTTTTGAACACTTTTTCTGAAGACTTTTGTGACACTAAAGACGAGAGTAATGGCTGCTGAAAATTCAGCTTTGCTATCACAGTAATAAAAAGTTACATTTTAAAATATATCGAAAAGTTAAATTGTAATAATATTTTACAATATTTCAGTTTTTACTGTATTTTTGATTAAATAAATGCAGACTTGACGAGCAAAAGACTTCTTTTAAAAATCAAACCAACCCCAAACATTTGACCGGTAGTGTACTGTATATTAAGTAAACAAAACACAATGGAATGTCTTTTTACGTGTAGATTTGAAGACATATTCCACTTTAACCAAAACAAGTCAAAGAATGAGAATATATGTCCCATAATTCTTCTAACCGGCACAAAATGAGAGGCAAGGGCCTAGTCCCAGTGGTATTCCACAAGCTAAACACATGATACGAGTCTCCAAATTGAAACAAAACAAGCAAACAGATGGTCAAAACGCAGTGGGGGGTGATTCCATCCACAAACACAATTTACACGGGCTCATTAAAAATGCATTGATCTATTTCAGGTGTCAACGATTCTGCTACCGCAAATTTACACGTTTTTACCAGCAACATCATTTGGGGCTTTCCACTAAAGATGGTAAAGTAGAAAAAAAATACATAACGAATCAGTATCTCAGAGGATCTGCCAAATTACGCATCAGGGTTGGCTGCAGAAGGCCCTCTCTCTCTTTCTCCGCATGTGTCTCCCTGTTGCTTAGCCATATAGCGACTCATATAGTCTCTATAGACATGAATCAGAAGCTAAAGACACAAAAATACAAGCAAAAATAAAACACAAATCATCTGAAAATTACATAACACACTCCAGAGTTTCTGATTACAAGCCTGCAGTGCAAAGATCACACATTAGTTAATGCATCATCTGATATACATCAGTGAGGGTGGGGGTGGCTGAGTCTTTAAATGGACAATACTAACAGAGTTATATAGTTACAGCAACACCATTGCAGTAAACTCAGGGAGGGGAGGAGAGGAGACCGTGCATTCCGGCGCTGCGGGTCTTTTCCATTACCTCACAAAGAGAGAGAAAGTTATAACTCCAGGTTGTACAGACTGCCTGGAGCTGTGGAGAAATAGCAGAGCGAGTCACCTTAAAAACGAAAAGCAAATAGTGGCGTGAGCACTTCAATTGCCCGGTATCAAAGTCCATCCAACCTGCCGCAGTGTGTTCGCACCTCACTTGAGCACACACACAGTACTTTGTGAATGTGATATGAAAGAGTGTACAGTTTGTCGGAAAACCTCTCACGCAGGTAAAATAAGACTCAGCACTTAGGATACAAGATTAATATATAACACTTTAAATATGCATCTGGATCTTGTCTACCACTTTGTTCGCTATGTTTCTGGCATCCCTCTGGGATGATGTTTTATGTCACAGACATACACTCCCATACGAGGCAAGTTTCTTCAAGTATATCACTGTTGTGTGACATCTGTGTATTTTATCAAGATCTAAAGCCCTTTCCCTCTCTGATTAAATCCCGCTTGCATCCTCTGCATTACATATGCATGCTGAGTCTTCATGGGCTGCTGAGATGTTGAGAATAATTGATTAAGTACTTTGGAAAGGTGCCCAAAACTGCCACCCCATCCTACTTATGAATAAAAGCTCATAACCCCAAACAAAAGAACTATGTATTTTTCATACCGTTCAAGAGCATTTAAGACAGACTTGCATAGGAAATATTTGATATGGCGACTATGCAACATGACTATCTTTTATTTATTCATTTAGCAGATTATTTTATCCAAAGCGACTTAACTGTCAGTTAAAAGTCTTTTACATTCCCAGAGGCTGCATTTATTTGATCAAAAGATGTTTCAAAAACAAAAGTATTAAGCAGCATAAACATTTTTCAACATTTTTAACATTAAGAAATGTTTTTGAGCAATAAATCAGCATATTAGAAAGATTTCTGAGTGATCAAGTGACAACGAAGACTGGCTGCTGAAAATTCAGATTTTCCATTACAGGAATGAAATATATTTGAATAGAAAAGTTCTACTGATTTTTAAATAAATGCAGCCGTGGTGAGCATAAGATACTTCTTTAGAAAACATAAATTAGATTTATTCCAAACTTTTGACTAGTAGTGTAAATGAACAACAGTATATCTAGTACATAATGCCAAGTTTTAAGTAAAAGCTGGATTAATACACAAGTAGAGCAAAAGTGGGATGTAGAAAACTTCTCACTTACAGTTTTCAGAATGTGACTTCAAACCTAAGGTTAAGGCTCTAACCCTGCCTGAACGCATTGGATATTCTCATTAACTCTGAGGAAGTCTGTGCCTCCAAAGATGAAGTGCAGAGAGAAGATAAATCCTGCTGGATCTTCAGGTTAGTCGATGAACATTCTCAAATCGAGAACAGGTTTAATTGAAAACTAAAGGTCCAGATGTCATTGGGCCAAGAAGAGAGATGTAGATCAAAGTTTTGTGGATGGCGCAGGGATCCGCTGCTGTTTGAGATTTTGTCGACATCTAATGCAGCAACTCTTAATGTCAATTATTGTTCACGCTGTGGAACAAGGCTGAAGATCAGAGAAGAATGAAATTCGATTTCTACCCCGTGTTCCCTCTCTGAAGCAAATGATTATGGGATGTCTTGATCTCACTGTACTGTAGAAATGAACATTAACATGAGCTCCCAAATTAGAGAAACACTTATGTTGAAGTGTTTGGGATGTGGCTTTTAATGATGAGACCTTTTTTGTAATCAGGCTCTCAAAAAGTATATAACAATTTGGATATAGATTTATCGGCCAACATATCGGTTATCGGCTTTCAAAAATAAAGAATAATCGGTTATCGGTATCGGCCAAAATTTTCATATCGGTGCATCCCTACACAAGACTACACATCATCACCCACTACTGCTCTGGAATAAAGCCTTACTTGGTTTGCTCATCTTATTTAGTCTTCCAGGCTGGTCTGTTGCCTGGTTTCAGATGGGTTTGCAGCACTTCACATCTGGTCGGGCCATCTTAAAGGGTTAGTTCGCCCAAAAATGAAAATTCTGTCATTAATTACTCACCCTCATGTCGTTTCAAACCTGTTAGACCTTCGTTCATCTTCGGAACACAAATTAAGATATTTTTGATGAAATCTGAGAGCTGTCTGCTACGAGAAAGATTTTTGTGCGCAAAAGAAAAAAAAAACACTTTATTCAACAATTCGTCTGGATATTGGAGAGTATCAGCTGGATGTAAACAACGTATGCTGTTCTGTGTCAGCTGCGTCACGCCGGATCTGTTTCCTACATTGTTGTGATTTGATGTGAACGAAAACAGCATATCCGTGTGACGCAGCTGACACAGAACAGCATACGCTGTTTACATCCAGCTGACACTCTCCAAAATGGCTTGAATGGCAAAATGGTTGAATAAAGTCGTTTTTTTCTTTCTTTCACACACAAAAATTATTCTCGTAGCTTCGTAAAACTACGGTTGAACCCCTGATGTCACATGGATTATTTTACAGATCTCCTTGCTTCGTTTCTGGACTTGGGAACATTTCAGTTGCGTTGCTGACTATATGCAGGGTCAGACAGCTCTCAGATTCCATCAAAAATATATTCATTTGAGTTCCGAAGATGAACGAAGGTCTTACGGGTTTGAAACGTCATGAGGGTGAGTAATTAATGACAGAATTTAAATTGTTGTGTGAATTAACCCTTTAAGCTAAAACCAGCAAATCAGTTTAGGCTGGTTTAAGAAGGATTACTTTAGAATGACCAGCTTGACATAGGCTGAAAATGTCTACAGAAGTTCTTTTAGATGGAAAAAGTACAGCCAAATAAAACTCTAACTTCCACAAATCAGATCCAACTAATATCGAATCACTCAGAGACATGTTTAAAATCTCTCTGCGGCATCACACTGCGGATCGCTCCTGTGTAAAGAGCCCCAGGTACATCAGTCTGCTGTTATGTGCTGAACCATTATAGCGTCCTGGGCGATGAAGAGCCATGGGGTTTGTTATTTCTCCACATCAGCAGTCAAGGTTTCTCCTCAATAAAAACAAACAATCTGGAACTGAGAACAAACCTCTTCAGTTAAAAGAGGTCACACTAGACGTAATTCCAACATGATTCAAGTCACATTAGTTTAGGACTACAAATCCCAAGATCAAATGGAACAATTTCAGCTGCTCCTCACTTTTACGCCACTGAAAGTGTCTTTTCACTGCAAATTGGCATGTTACATGCAAGTCAAATATGTATTCTAGAGATGAAAATTTACAGCACTTGCACACGCTCATACATATGAATTCCCACAATGCACACCTGCACAGGCTCATTTGCATAACGACACTATTGGCTGTTGATTTAAGTCCATAACCGTCATGCTAGCAGCTTTTACGAGAGTAACAAGTAAATGTAACCGGAAGAGCAGAGGACAGGAGAGGAGAGGTATGAAAGTGTGTAGCCTGGGGAAAGATAGAGTGAGATACAGAAGAGTGACGGAGGGAGGCAGTTCTGCAGTAGTAGCATGGCAAAGTGGTCAGTGATTGTCATTTTTACATACTTTATCATATTCAAAATGATAAAAATTTGCTTAATGTGTGTGATAATGTGAATATATGTACTAACACTTTTATCAATGTAAACCTTGGGCTTTCATGCCTTTCACCTTTGAGTGTGAGCATGTGATGACTGTAGTAGCCTACTGATCTGTAGACCAATGTTATTTTTTTGAAACATTTACTATCATATAGTTACTATTATAGTTTTACAGTAGTTTTTAAATATATTTGCCATTTTCATTGTAATTTTTGTTTTGTGTGTTTGTCATTTATTCGTTTTTTTTAAATAGGTCTTATTCCTTTTTATTTTGAGTTATTTTAGTTCATCAAATATTTAGTACATACTAAATAAAAAAGTATTCCTATTTTTTTATTTTATTTCAGTTAATGTTTATTTTATTTCAAGTAACAAATGTTTTTTTATGGTTTTAGTTTTACTATAATCATTATCCAAGACATTGATGTGCAATTTTTTAAATAATTATATTCTGTATATTCTTTCTTATTCACATTCTCTTGCATACTTGTATCTCAATATACACAGGCCTATATTATTTTCAGGCTTGTCTATTGTCTAGTTATTTGTCTAATATTTTTTTTTTCTTCTATGTACTAGAAGCTTCAAGACCATTGTGTGTGTGTGTGTGTGTGTGTGTGTGTGTGTGTGTGTGTGTAAACATACTTGCCAATAAATCTCCTTCTAATTCTGTTTAACATTGGATTGTTTACTGAATGACACATTCCCTGCCAAATTCCCTCACAGAACTACCATTCCTCCTCATAACATGCCTGAGATCTCACAACCCTAAAAAAAAACACACTGATATGCCTATGAGTGTGGCCATAAACGCTATGGAGGGTTATGATGGTGCCGAGAGGGGCTGCATGCTGCTAGCCAATGACTGCACTGGTCATTATTTACCAGCAGAGTGGACTATGAATCCCACATCTCATCTCACATCACTGCAAACCCACAGCACGGCGAGTCGCAACTGGTCTGACACATTTTCTCAGCACCTGCTCGCTCTCGCATTACACACTCAACACTTTCTGTGTCTCTCACACACATAGAGAAAAACACCCATATTCAGTCAGGGTTACGTTGCCTCCAAACAGCAGTGCGTGAGGCCGCTGTTTTACTACGTGGACCAACAGTTCACTCACTCACGCGTTCGCGCTAATGTACTGCTATTGTTGTCCGAGAGGCGCTTTCACGCGAACATCTTTTATTAAAGACAGGAACGAGTAGCACATGCCGACTTGAAATGAATCGCGGTAGAAGATGTGATGGAGATAGTTGACACAAACAAAGCAGCTGACAAGGAGAGCGCGCACGGCGTTAAATGCTGCAAAGGCAAAGTGGCTCCCTTGGCACCAGTCGCCACGCAAGGACATAATGGAATCCGCGCGGTACACCTACAGAAATGAATGGACAAAAGCATATGGCAGTAGTATCGGATGGTCAGCCAAGCAATAATGCGGCGGTCTGTGACATACCTTCATAATTCCAGCCTTCCCCCCGCGACGTATTGCCTTATGGCTGTAATCTTTAACAATACTCTATCAATATTGATTGCCTATTGGAGTCGCAGGTGACTGCAGATACGCTGTGTTGGAAGAGCACTACGGGTTGAGGTCCATAGCTCTGCGCTGCTGAGGATGAACTGGCCGGAGAGGGAGGACAGTGTAGCATTACAGTCCCGCGCGGAAGCCTCGTGCCCTCAGGGCCGCTCAGCTAATGGAACATGGGTCAAAATTACGCTGCATTCAGTACAGCCCTGTCTTTGCAGGTTTGGCAATAAGGAAGCGAGGATAAGGCAGCCAAGCGGAGGGGAGGAGAGGAGGAGGAGGCAGGGACGGGGAGGGAACGCTGTGTGAAACAGAGACGGATCGGACCGCCTATGGATGGAGGTGATTGGACAGCGCCGAGCGAGACTGGGAATACATGAACGCGCCGTGACTCCTCACCCAAATACTTCAATCAAGAAGATGTATTTGAATTGATAATGAATAGAACTGCGTGCTTCTCATTAAGCATGCGAACGTTCTGATCAAAGACACAAGGCGAGTCTGGAATATAAAATATATTTATTTTGGTGACACTCTGAAAACCTCTGAATTCTCGTCTACTGTCAACAAGTGCAAAGGAAATTCACGGACGAAGTAAGTGTTAAAATAATAACACTAATTGTGCATTTTCATTCTTGGTCACAGGGTCATTCTTAAAACAAGAAAACTTTTACTCGAGTTTATTTTATTTTTTTTAACCTTTGGCCAGTTAAAGGCAAAAAGGTGTGTGCACTGCAATTTTATTTGTCATTTCTGTTTTTATTTTTATTTGTTTGTTTGTTTATTCATTTAATTCTTGTTTAAAACGTAGCAACGTAAATGCATGCTATTAACATGAACTAAATATCATAACACACAAAAAAACTCATTTTTAAAATAAGAATCTGTGGTTCCCACAGGGAATTCTGGGAATGCCCTAAAAGTTAAATATTACATTGATAAATAGCCTACACTATCCATAAAAATCATTAAAACTTTTTAATTAAAAAAAATATTTGTACAATGTAGGCTACTATTCAGTTTATCAATTATTTGGCATATTTACTTCATTTTTACAGTTAAGAATATGTTGTGATTAAAAAGAAATTGTAGTGCAAAAAGCCTTTTACTGCCGGAAAATGCCGTTTGAAGCCCGTTTCCCAATGTGTAACTGCATTTATAAAAGTGCTGTATTTGTAACAAACTGTAGCTATTCTTTTTTTCTCTCTCATTACGTCGATGAGTCTGTAGGTGGGTGACACTCTTGGTGGTCTGCGTGCTGCAGCAGCGTCTCGATGGTCTAATGGGTCCGTTTCAGCTGACATCAGCGGAATAGGTTCACTGTTCACGGTTGGCTATGACATCGGCGCAAACTCTTACTAAAGACAATTGCAAGGTGCATGACGTTACATATGTGTGACGCGGTGTTGTAAACCCCTACATAAACACTACTGTAATCTCAAAAATTCGCCCGCTATTATTAGCCTACACCACTGTTTTGGATGAAAAAAAGGAAGAAGTGTCGTAAGCGTCATTAACTAATGCGCACACTTTATCCATGTGCTCTCTCCGGTTACCAAGGAAACTGTGTGGGTATCTTGGATACAGTGCCAGTAGCGCATGCAACCCGCAAGCACCACCCACCCCAAGCAAGACATCATCTTTGGCTAGATCATTTTCCAATACGTGCAACTGCCTCATAAAATACATTATAAGATATTAACGAGAGTTACCAGACAATTGCATCGAGCTGCTTGCGAAGAAACAACCGAGTATTTCTTCAATAATGCATACAGTCCTTTGGTATCATAAATAACAAGGGGCAATTAACAAGACATTCTCTTCATTACAGAAGGGATGATGGAATGCCTGTTGCAGTGTCACAGTTGTGTGGAAGTGTGTATGTGTTTGGCTGGGGGTTAAAGTCAATGAAGCACCTAAGAAAGTGCTGACTATGACTCAGTTTTAGTACAGAAGCCCTGCTTACTGCAATCCCAGTGCACCCCGGAGTATAGACTGTATATGTGAACAAACAAAAACACACATACACACACTCAGAAACACATTACTCAGATTTAAACACACAATTAAGACCATAGTTTATTATTCACATATACTTTCTGTTAGCACTTGTATTAGGTTCTAGATATACAACCCAGTTATGCTTAGTGTCAAACTGAACCTTATTGGATTCAATAACATTTACCAAAAAAATATATATAAATCTTTAATGCTTCTCACACAATACAAAGTAATCATGAGAACATATGATTTAACAATATTTTTTTTTATAAACTGTGAATATTATAAACAGTTTTGTAAGTATTTTTATTTATCCCAGAATAAAAGTACCATTTTAAAAAGCATTTTTTGCATTTTTCTGAAGATCAAACAGTGTTTGCAGTGCCAAGATCATAGGCTCAAATTACCAGTGGACTGAGTTTGAGCTGATAAAGATGTACACCTTCAATGCAGTTTCTCTGGATACAACAAGTGTCTGCCAAAAGCATAAATGTAAATGTATAAATACTCTTAGAGTTGTAATTAAGAAACAAAATATGACATAACAAAATGTACATTAAAAAAAGTTTTAATATCAGGTCAGTGCAGCTGCATTTAGCAATGAAATATGCAGGTCAAATTGACCTGCAAACATCATAATTTTGTATGCACATTCCACAGCATAGCAAAGGCATGTTCATGACCCTAAATGAAAAAAGGTCAAATTTCAAGAAAAATACCATAGGTTAACCGGTATTTAAAAAAAAATATCTCCGCTAAGCTCTAATCTAACAGAGCACACCATGGCACTCACTCAAGAGAGAAAGAGAAACCGAGGGAGAAATAAAAAAGAGAAAGCAAGAGAGAGGGAGGCTGAGTGAAGACAGGGAGATAAATCAAAGTAATTCATCTCTTTAGAACACGATAGCAGATTAAAGGCGAGAGCATGTGAAGGAGGGTTTCAAATGAGAGAGATGAGGAAAATAAAGACTTATCAACACTTATCATGTGTTATATGATATCAATTGAGAATAAAAACCAGGAAAGATCTAAACATTATTAAAACAAGGTGATTTAAAGGAATGTTTTGTGAAAGCTGGAACCATATTAGTTAAGAAAGCTAAATACATGTGAGGTAATGATGAGAGTCTTGGAGTTTAAACAGTTTAAGACAATTATTTATTTATGTAAAATGGCATTTGTCATATTATCAGATTATGAGGTCATCTTTCAAATGCCACATGCACTTTGTTTCATTAACATATTTTATGATGTCATCCTGCTGAGAGCTGAGAGTGTAACCACTAGAGGGCAATAACTGTCCATTTTTATGTGTCCATTTTAACAAGCATTTGTTTAATTAATTCACTACAGCAATGTATAGCAGTCTATAGTATTTATACCTCTGTTCATTTCTGTAAAGTAAGTATATATTTAGTAGGATCATTCCAAAAATTATGAATAAATAAATAAATAAACAAAGCACTTTCTCACCCCTAATCAGACTCAGAGAGCGCCCTCTGTTTGTTTTGCCTTCACTATTCAGATGTATTTTGTTAGTGTTTTTGAAAGAGTGACCTTGACTAGACATAAGACTTGAGGAATAAGATCATTTGCACTTGGACGTCAATAGTAGTGAAGCAAAAAGGACATCATGGTGTGTTCAAAAGGGGGCATTGCCCTTGAGCAGTGCACTTAACCCGCTGTTTCTTCAGGGAGACTGTCTCTGCAATTAGTGTACTGTACATCCCTCTGGGTGACAAGTGTCTGCTGAATGGTGAATAACTGATAGCACTGTCTGAGAGACCATTATAATTTTAAACTGCATTATGGTTGTTTGTATGTTACATGAATACGATGCACCATTAAACAGGAGACTTAGATGACACAACTGTGTTTCTATAGGGAGTGATGCAAAATTATTCATTATGTCTGATGGTAAGAGTTACCCCAGCATTTTGAGTTAATTTTAAAATGCAAATATGTGTTTTGGCAAATAAGGTCCCTGGACTTGCATTGAATCAAACATGTTTGAAGCGGTACGTGTGTGCGGGTATTACAGAGACTTAGACTTTGAGTGAATGTCAGAAGGAATTCATTTGCAGACAAAAGCTTCAAGCTGACTTTAATGTACGACAAGTGCAGGTAACCTCTTTCACAGGCTTGATAAGCTGACCTCTGCTCCCACTTGTCTTTGAAAGACATACAGAAAGTTCTAGGTATTTTTACAGGTCCAGTTTAGGTTTAGTGAATGCATGCAGTTCCAGAATTCACATTTGTTTGAGTTTTAGTAATTTTCTTTTCTTTTTTTCGTATTTACGTTATCAGAAATGTGCATTGCAGTGTTTATTTTAATAGCTTAAAAAGGTTGGTACATAAACACATGCAATTTCATGACATATATTGCACAATTAAGAACAGTATTTTTTCCAATGTGGAAACAGCTAATTTCTCCCCAAATACACTTTCCTTTTATGATTAAGGTTATGGTTCTCTGTGAACATTAAAAAAAAAAAATAGAATTAGTACAACTGAATATTGATCTGCTATGCTCACACATCCGACATGCAACCGCACGCATAGACACAGCGCGAGTGCGCTCACGCGCTCATCTGTGTATGTGTGTGTAGACTGATCCGTTGCGTTAGAAAATGAGCAAAGACTCGCCGACATTTCCGTCGACGCTCCATAAAATCGCTTGCCCAATATTCTTCCCTCTAATAAGTTTCTAGGCTGTCTGTCCCTTTAAACGAGTCATTTTTTCTTTAATCCTGAATTGATTGCTTAAATGCGGAGACAGATAGAGAACAGAGGGTGCGCTTTATTTATCAGCGTCTAAATATTTTTTTTTTGTCGCCCTCAAAGTTCATTTTTAGATGACGGGAAATAAATGAACGCTTCTGATTTTTTAAACCAACTGAATACAACTCATTTGATTCAGAATGAAACGCCTTTAGGAGGTGACTGACAGCATCTAGGTCCAGGACTGCACAACTGGAAAACTTCATAGAAAAAGCTCATTTTGGAAATATGCCTCAAAAATGTGATTGAAGAAAGTCGTGAGGATCATGCATTCTGCTCCAATGAGGTCAAAGTGACAATCCGACATGTATGAGGAGAACCGAAAAAGTAAGTTTTATTTGATCATTTAATGCATATATTTTGGTTTAGTTTTTATATTTTCACATACGTTGTGTAGCCTAGCCGCCGTTTAAGATGTCAAATATCAACTTATTTTACAAGTCGCTGCGTAAACTTGTGTCCGTGTCTATATGAAACAGTAATTTTATTTCAGTTTAAATTGTGTTGTTGAACTACTCTTCAACATTAAAGACTTTGGTGTATGAAGATTGTGTTTTTAATCACACAAAAAGCAAACACCTGACATGACGCAAAAACAATGTACTAAACGTTAACTAAATAACAGAAAATAATATAAAACACCCAATGTGTGAATACCTCTTCTTAATTTTAAACAGTATGTTAACTTTTGGATAGGTTACTTAAAAACTGAATTTTAATAGCAATTTGCTGTAAAATTGTATTATTTCACAATACATTTACACGCACACACACACACACACACACACACACACATACATATATATATATATGTATATAGAAAGGCAACTTATAGTTTACCTGACCTATTAACAGGATTTTACTGAAACGTTTTTTTGTTAAAATAAACCTCATCTGTCAAAATAATTGACAGTTGTACTAATTACAGGAACACAAAATGTTATACATGTTAATTATAATGAAATTATAACAAAAGATGAAAGTTTTGAGCCTTGAGCTCTGTTGAGATCAAATTATGAATTCATTTTTCCAATTTATTTTTCTTGTTCGCAGCACCAGATGTTTCACCGCCACAGGGTCATTTTCAGAGCACAACCTGCACATGCGCTTTATGATGACTTTCTGATTGCGGGCAACCTGCAATTACAGATATCATTTGACTTCCATCATAGCCAAGTAACCCCAGCACTGCAGGTTAATGCACATAGTAGAGTGTAATGCAGGGCCTCTGGAGATGGCAAATTAATATTCTGCTAGTAGTAAGTTTGATTAAATGGGCCTCTAATCTTTGATCCCTAACTAGCTCAAGAACCAAATCCTTCTGCTTTAGAAACAAGTCTGCACATGAGAGTTGCTGTATGTGTCTCTTTGCACATGTTTCTACACCATTTAGGTCACTCCATTAAGATAAATAAAATATAGATAATATGCAAAAGCATTAACCTATGTAGCAATATGCAGAGCACTTAAATTGGTGTTGTTGCCTTCAACTGAAAAATAATGCTGTCGTTGCAATGTAATAATATTTTTAATTATTTATTTATTTATACATTTTTTGGTTAAATCCATACAAACTATCTTGCCAAAGAAAATAAGCTTCATGCTTGTTTAATCTTCAATGGGAATCATGAAATTGTCTCAGTATCCACAGCCACACAACTAGGCCTATAGGAGTTGCAGCTCACTGTCGTGGTATTAAATTACGGATGAAAATTAAATGGCAGGTTCATGCTTTTGAGGTCAGTTTTGTTTATTCATTATGTTCAGAAATAGACATCGATAAAAACTTGTTTATGTAAATTTCATAACTTCGAATTTCAAACTCACTCCTATGTGTGAAATTATGGACAAATATAATACCATGATTGAAAACCCAACAAACCTGTCTTTAAAGTAGAAGAGAGCCTGTTGGCTTATGTTAGCCGTCATAGTAAGGGTTACACAGAGCTGCAGCCAAAACAAAAAATATTTTTTCATAACACCTTATTTTAATGATGTGCTAAATTGGCCCCTCAATTTTCATTTGGTGCGTGTCTTTATCAGCGCAGCGCAGCAGTCATGATAGCTCACTTTACAGACCTCACACAGGAGTTTATTTCTCTCTCCTGCCTGCCCATTTTAAATGTTCAATGAAAGTACTGATTGCTGTTATCTCTGGCTGATAGAATTCCCTTCAGTCTCACTGAGGTCTTATGCATATAATGAAGTTATAATTCGCTATCTGCACAGTGTCCTCGCAATCTCTCTCTCCTGCCCCTCCCCCTACCCATGACTCTCTCTGTTAGCTGTCAGCTAGCTGTGCTAGAGGCTAACATCATGAATCCACAGGTACTCACATATGAAACCGCTGGCCCAGAATCCAGCTCTGCACCCCCTCTCACAGTGGGAAGTAGGTCACAGCTGTTACTGTGTGGTTCTCCTCACCTAGTGCAGAGGCCTCCCGTTCATCAGAGACTGTGGCAGATTAGAAAGCATTGTCTTCTTTATGTTGCTCACCCTCTTTAATATGACCAGAGTCATTCGAGTTTCATAGTTTTTAGTTACTTCACTCTCTATCGCTCACTCCTTTCCTGTGTCCAGATTATGAGGAACTCTTGTTGTAGCAACTATTCAGATAGACATTGCCATGGAAAATATAGTAAAATTGAGTGACTTACAGTACTCTTTCTAACCAATACTTGTTACTCTTTACATTGCATCCTAAACAGGTGTGATGTGATGAGACCCATAACTCAACAATAAGGATGACCCATTGGCCTGCGGCAGTTTAGGAGAGTTTCAGGCCAGGGCAGTTTAACTGTTAACTGAACTGTCACCTGCCCTGATGGGTCAGTCCTATATCTTAAGTTTGATAAAATTTTTTATGAATGAGTCGATGCAGATAGTCTTGTGGGCAGCGTGCTGACATACAGCACTGTTGTGACACAGATGTCCCGAGTTCGAGTACTGGCTCGTGGACCTTTCCTGATCCTACACCCTCCAACTCTCCCACTTCACCTCCTATCAGCTCTACACTGTTCTATCATAATAAAGGCAAAAATAACAATCTAAAAGAAAAAAATTACATGAATTAAAAATGTGTAAGAGTAAGATTTTTTTTATTTTTTGTAAAATGAACAATAAAAATTTAAATATTATACATTTAAGATGATACATTTCCAATTACTATATTGTTATTGGTTTAGGGCAAATAAGCAAGTAGAAATTTGAACTCCTGGCACGCAAGTGAGCGGGAAAAAAAATCCTTATTGTTAAGCTCTGGTGACAAATAACAAGTCATTTCTGTCGACACTCGAAGAAAAGTTCACACAATCCCAGCCAATCAGGATTGATGTAATGTGAAGCAGTATTTTGGACCAATGCGATTTTATTCAAACTAAGTGACTAAGCTTGCTAGGTTGGAAAAAAATGTTTTATTAACATACTGTAGGAGAGAAGCTTTTTTTGTTTGATGCTTTATCACATCTCAGGACAAGGCAGGCAACAGGAGATTTTTTGGGGGGGTTTCACTTTTATAGGAAACTCTACCGACAGTACTAAAATAGCACATGTTTGCTTAATGTATGTTCTTATTGGTGCTTTAAAGTGAACTTTAAAGTTCAAAGGTTTGGGGTTGATAAGAAGTTTTAGTGTTTTTGAAGTCTCTGATGCTCGAGGAGGCTACATATATTTGATCAAAAAGACAGTAAAAACAGTAATATAATGTTTCTAATTTAATGTATTTTAAAATGTAATTTATTCCTGTGATAGCGAAGCTGAATTTTCAGCAGCCGTTACTCCAGGGTTCACTGTCATACGATCCTTCTGAAATCATTCTAATATGCTGATTTCTTATCATTATCAATGTTGAAAACAGTTGTGCTGCTTAATATTTTTGTGAAAATCATGATTTTTGTGGAAAACCTAATACATTATTTTTTTAGGGTTCTTTGATTAGTAGAAAGTTCAAAAGTTCAGCATTTGATTGAAACAAATCTTTTGTAACATTGCAAACGTCTTTACTGTTACTTTTGATCAATTTAATGCATCCTTGTCACTCATTGCCAATTCATTAGTTAATTTTCGTTCAGAGACTGGTTGTTTGCTGTGTCATCCAGACATATGACCCTTCATTAAGTGACTAAACCTCTCTCTTTAGGGAATGGGTACTCCAATGAGGAAGAGGAGGGTGGTGGCGAAGCGGAAGAGGAGGAGGAGGAGGAGGAGGAGGGAGGTGGAGGAGTAGAGGGCAATGAGGAAGAAACAGACGAGTGGGAGGAGAATGAACGGCCGAAGATGAACCGTACGGAAACGCTCAACTCCACCACCAGCTCCACTGGAACGCAGAAGAAGAAGAGTCACCATGTGAAGAAGCAGGTCCAGGGCTCCAACCAAGTCCAACGCGCGCCCAGAGCTCTTTTCTGCCTTAAATTAAACAACCCCATCCGCAGGGCCGCCCTTCACCTTGTAGAGTGGAAGTATCCATTACAACTCAGTCAATGACAGAAAACATAGCTTAAACTACTACTTTTAAGCTTTCAAACAGTTTACCTCTATCTGTTGTAAAAACACGTTGTAACTTGCTAAATAATGCCTGTTGAATGTAATGGCACTCTAATAAGATCACATTTACCTTAACATGTGACTCCAGACCATTTGATATCTTTATTCTTCTGGCCATCTTCGCTAACTGTGTTGCTCTGGGGGTCTCCAAGCCTTTTCCCGAAGACGACTCGAACGCCACCAACCATGACCTTGTAAGTATTGCTCTCTCTCGACTGTGAAATTGGGGTGGTGTGAATTTCAGTTCAGCTTAGAACTGAAAAGGGATTGAAGAACATTCATGGACAACCAACTTCTAGGTTTTTGTGCAAACATTAATGGTGAGTTCCTTCAGTATAGTTCCTTTAGTGTATTTTATTGAACCTTGTGGGAACGCTCAGCTCCACCCCCAGCTCCACCATGAGATATGGTTTGAAAAATTGTATATTGTAAATAGGTAAAAGTGTGCAATAGCCACCAGAGAGAGCGAAAAGGTGTTTCCCTTCCCAGGTGTTGTTTCATAATCAGATATATTGGGATGGTGCCCGGAACAGAGCGCTGACCGAATTCCTGCTGACCCATTTGGGAGGTGTGTTATGGATCTCAGGTGCAGTCAGACTCAGAAGCATGTGTGTTTATGTATTATGTAATATACATTTCTTTTCTAATGGTTTGTCCTAGCTGGTCTTTTCTGGTCTCATTCTGCTGTGTCTTTTGGTAGCTCTCTGGGTGGTTGTTTCCTGTTTCAGATGTGTTGGATTTGAGCTCTGCTCTTTTTCTCAAAAAACTTTGAAGAAGTTTTTGTTCATTTCTTAGCTAGATCTATTCTGACTAGTTTTACAGTATGTCTAAACAGAAGAACAGGGGCTTTAATTTTGTGTAATATTGCAACCACATGTTCAGAATGGACACAATATTTGTAATTTTTCTGCCCTCAGAATGCTGGTGTGATTTGATTAAAACAATTTTTATTAAAACAGAAAAGATAACAGTGGAGTCATTTCAAAGAAAGACATTTGTTGATGCTTGGACAGGAAGACATGATAACTCAAGTTAAGAATGTATGGAACTTTACATTTTATGTAGAATGTAAGCTACTATTGTATGCTATTAGTAATAATGTATACTTTTGGGGGGTCAGTAGTTTAAAAAAAAAAGTTATTTGATTTATTTTGCTCCCCAATGCATGTATTTAATGAAAAATATGATAAAAACAGCTATATTGTGACAATTTAGTACTAAATTTGGTTAAGTTTAGTGTGCATTTTGTTATCCTTCTGAAAATACAAACAAATGCACAGAGAAACACACACACACACACACACACACACACACATAGGGGCATTGGCCTCAAGCAAGAGCGTTTTGTCATGTGACTCACTTTAGCCACACTATTTTGAGTCCTACTGCTGTCCCAGTGTCAGAAATTTCTAGAAGCTTTGTACTTTGAATATAACAGTTTGAAAATCAGTTGCCATTTTGAGGTAAAAACCCTTCTTTTTTGCTGTTTGATGATGTGGTATTACTCTGTAATCCCCCTCATCTAACAACCTCTCATTGTATCCCATCAGAGAGCGTCACATTTGATCCACTCAGCAGCCATTCTTAAAGGCACAGTTCCGTCATTGTTTACTCACCCTCATGCTTTTCCAAATCTGCATGACTTTATTTCTTCTGTGAAACACAAAAGAAGACATTTTGAACATTTGTCTCCACCGACTTTCATTGTATGGGCAAAAAAGAGAAATTTTTGACATGAGGATGAGTAAGTGGTGACATCATTTTCATTTTTTGTTTAACTCTCCCTTTAAATTTAAATTTTTGGTTTAAATCTCCCTGTGTTACTGTGATGTTGGCACCTGTATCTGAGACTGTAAGGCTTTAATTTGCTTGCACGTTAGTGGCATCGAGGAAGCAGAGTGCCTTTTTTCTCCACGGCTGCAGTGAGGCATGCAACAATGCGAGGCTGCATGAGCTTGTGCGTACTACAGCTTCATTTGGGCATACAAAGGTCACTGAGATGAGAGAGAAATCGTAAACGAAAGAGAAGCGCCCCTAGCTATTGTTTCTCAGTAGGGGTTGGACCAAATGAAACACCTTTCGTTTAAGTCCAGAAATCCTTTCTTCACATCTCGGCACACTAGCACTTTCACTGGACTTTGCCAAATCTTTGCTGATGTGAGCCTCAGAGTTTGTCCCGCTGTCATCTCGAGTGTACAGGCGCGTATGACTGCGCCCCATTCGTACTGAAATGCTCGACGTGTTGTGAAGTTCTGCAGTGGAGGGGATCTTCCCTAAGGCTTGTGTGAGAGAAACAGGAAGAGAAAGAGTGGAAATGAGAGAGAGGAGACCAATCGAGTTGCATGTGATCAGGACCATGAACACAAGCCCCCTCGGGCATTGCCTCATGCCTGTCCCATCAGAGCACCGCTTTCTTTTTATAGAAGAAGAATTTGCATTCAAATGTAAGAGAAGTGACACCGCAGTGACAAAAGAGCCACAACAGGGCATAATGTGCATCCCAGATGAAAGATCACAGTGTAGTGAGCTGTGAGCTAATGAACGAATTACAGTGTTTTCTTCCAGAGTCAGCTTTTTTTGTGGGGTTGTAATATTCACTTGCTGAATTGCATACAGACTAGATTTACATATCAAGAGAAAAACACCAATGTTTTCTAGGAAGCAAAATAATAGTGTTGATGTTTAAAGTAAGCATATATGCTTTGGTTTTAAGTAATTGCAGTGAACCTTTGTGTCAACCACTTTGAAACCATTTTCTTTGAAAAAAAAACTGAAATATTAGCAAAAGGGAACCTAATGGTGACTTACATTTTTATAATAAAACATCGATAAAGAAATAGAGCTAAAATATCTTTTAATTATAAAAATAAATACATAAATAAAAACATACTCATTACATTAGTCCCTCTGCTTTGACCAAACAAACATGACAAAATTATTCAAGTACAAGGGCTTATGGGTATTCCTGCAGTCACAGTGCTTTTCAGTAACACTGTGACTAATGCTAATACTCAGTAGCATATGCTGTGATATGAAGTTCATAGTATTTAGCCTTTCTTTTCATTGCAGTTGTTATATTTCATGTTTTCGTTTCATTGTTACATTTCAATATATACACACACAGGTCAAAGTTTGCTTTAAATACAACTTTTTCATGTTTTTGGAAGAAGTCTCTTATGCTTATCAAAGCTGCATTTATTTGATCAAAATTAAAGTAAAAATGGCGATATTATGAGAAATTATTACAATTTAAAATAACTAATTTATTCCTAATGAATTAAACTCGTTAAAATAACTAATTTATTCCTGTTATGGCATAGCTAAATTTTCAGCATCCATTACTCCAGTCTTAGTGACACACGATCCTTCAAAAATTATTCTTAATGGATAATGGTAATGAACAAATTACAAATTCTCTTCTGTTATACAGTATAAGTATGTTCACTGTTGGACATATTTACTCATCTTAATTTTATTCCAAACCTGTTTGACCTTCTTCTGTGGAACATGAAAGAAGATACTTTGAAGAATGACATTGAGACCCTCTGACAAGACATTTCTCAAAATATCACCTTTTATGTTCCACAGTAGAAAGAAAGTCATATAATTTTTAAATGACTCATGAGGGTGAGTAAATGATGACATCATTATTTTAATATTTGGGTGAACTGTCCCTTCAGTTAAAGTCCACAAAGTTCCAATAATACCCACAGAGGAAACAAGTTTGCATTGAAATCGGAAAACAGAATAATGCTTGATAAGAGTTAGTCTTCCTCTTTGTATATTTGTAGGATAACAGGACACCCAAATGATGTAAAAGAGAAAGAGCAGAGAGAGTGGTGGTCAGGGGAGATTGTACAAACTGCCTGTTCGTTTGGCTGCTCTAAATTCTCTTGGTCCCGATAAGCAGCTTACTCTTCCTCCCCTGTCTCTCATCACCCTTCCCCCATCACCCCGTCCCTCTCTCTCTCGCTCTCCATCTTTGTTCTGATGCTTAAAGCCACATCCTGGATTCCAGGTGCAAAGGAGGGGGCATGTATTTAATGAGTGTGTGTTTGCTGTCAGTCTCTTCTCTCACAGAGCTGGTTGGTCTTTCCCTCTGCCATATTGTTTGTTATATTTTACTGTCCATCATATTGTTGTCTTCGGTTCATTACTCAAAGGCATTCAGCACTCTAAGCTTGTATGTCTAATTACCAGGGCTGTCAATCGACTGCAAGTTTTAATTGAAATAATTAGATGATTTGCAGACTAATTAATTGCGATTAATTGCACATATCAATATGTGCTGAGAAAAGTTTCCAAAATAAGATAATTCAAAGACATTTCACTGTTGTGTAAAACAAAACAAAAAACACTGAATAGTGACTTTTAGAAGTCAAAACATTGCCTATAGTTTAATTTTCCTAGCCTGCAGATTATATATATATTTAAACATATTATTTATTATTATTATTTATGCAAATTAACTGCATTTATTTGTCTGCCAAAGAATGATTTTGAATGCTGTCATGGTCTGTCTGCTCATCTAAGAAAGGGAATATGCAGTTGAGAGCCTCAGAAATAGTTCATGGATGTTCTGTTCCTGTCGGTTTGCTTAAAGCTTCTGCTTACTTTAGACAGAGACATATGGTCCAGCAAATGGAAGTTTATGCTGTATGCCACTTTACATTAAATCAAGGAAAGCAGTTTGTGCGAGTATGGTTATTATTGTCCATATGGTATTGTCCTCTGTCTTGTACAGATGGTGTGGGGTTTTTTTTGTGGTTAATTTGCTGTTTCTGTCTATATGTTTGTTTATGTGGAGGGAGTATGTGTGTGCACAAAAGTGTGCCGCCACAGTGGACAGGCTGCTGCCATACACCAGCAGTGGCAAACGAGAAGGAGGGAGAGAAAGGAGAGGATGATAGATTAGTAATCCTTTGAAACACTCACAGATTCCCCATTTTGAAACTCAGGACCGGCCCTCTTTTGTCTCTCTCACTCGTTGTGTTGTGAACAGGTCATGGGGTCACACCAGTGCACACACTTTCCTAAATATACAGCATAATTTTTTACTGTCAACAATTAATATGCTAAATATGCTATTTTTATTGCATCTGCTTTTGAATATTGATTTGATGGAATGATTTGTGTGCCTCAAGCTTTCTTGTCAGATTTGTGGCCATATTAATTGAACGACTACATGGAATATTTTAGTTAAAAACATTTTTTGTCATTTAATTCATTTAAAATAAAATAATGAGGGCAAAAATTATTAAAACCTTTTATATAATTGGATATAAGATTGTATCATTATGAAGTTAAGTCCAGCCTGTCTGGAATGACATGAAGAAACTGAGACAGACTAAATCCAGAAGAACTGTGGCAACGTCTGTAAGATGCTTCAAGAAACCTATCTGCAAAGCTACAGTACTTTTAAAAGTTTTAGGCACTTGTGTAAAAATGCTGTAAAATGAGGATGCTGTCAAAAATTATGCCATAAATAGTTTTTCTTTATCAATTAACTTCTATTAACTAAATTAAATCAACATTTGGTGTGAGCATTCTTTGTGTTTAAAGCAGCTTTTGCTCTATAGGTGCACCTGCGCATATTTTTTCAGGTAGCTTTGCAGGTAGGTCTCTCGAAGCATCTTGGAGACGTTGCCACAGTTCTTCTGGATTGAGTCTGTCTCAGTTTGTTCTGTTTCTTCATGTCATTCCAGACAGACTGGATGATGATCAGATCAGATCTTTGTGTGGAGCACTGGCTGTTGTCAAAATCTCACTGGATTATTACAATTAATGGCAAAATTAGTGTTTGGAAATGTAAACTGATATTTCCTACTGACACGCTACAGCAAAAGATAGAAATAACTGACTTAAAACCATTTTTTTAGATGGTGAAAATACTAGTGTTCTCAACCTTTCACAATCATTTTTAAAATTACAATCTGATGTGTATATGTGTGTGTTTGACCTTTTCTGTTCTCTTTGTGTCTCTCCAGGAACAAGTTGAATATGTGTTTTTGATCATCTTCACCATCGAGACGTTTCTGAAGATCCTTGCGTATGGCCTTGTCATGCACCCAAGCTCCTACATCCGCAACGGCTGGAATTTACTGGACTTTGTCATCGTCATTGTAGGGTACGGCACCATCTTCACTGCTCTATCCATCCCCATTTGTTTGTTTACTGTCTTTTTCATTTAAAAATAATAACCAGAGTGACATCACAGCCTTTCCTCTCATGATTCACTTGCATATTAATTTTCATAGATGATTTTTATTCAGGTTGTGTAATGGCCAGCAGCAGCTCTCTTATTCACAATACTACTCTTGTCCCGCTGTTCTCTTTACCTCCTTTTCCCCCTCATTTCTCCCTTTTCTCAACCTCTCCCTCTCAGATTATCTGGTCAGATCTGTCTGTCAATCCTCACTCTCCCGCTTTCTCGCTCTCTCATTGTGTCCTAATCTGACCTACAGAGAATAGGCACTACCCTTAATTTCACACACCAGGCTTTACATCCCTGTGGTAAATGTGTGTGTATGTGAAGTGTGTAAATACATGTTTCATCCACTTAAAAAAGAATCAGTCTTTCATAGTATGTCGCTATTTAAACTCATTTTTTTCCTGCGCACACCGTAGAGTGTATTTAAAGAGCGACAATCCCCAGAGCTCTGTCCATCCTGCTAAAATGGGCCTAAACAGCTGTTCTGAGGTCATTAATGGCCAGTTGGTCAGAGTGATGGTTAATTATCTAAAGGAAGATGACTGTGCCAGGCATTTATCGCCTTTTTGAGTATAATTTTGAGAGCTTTTTTTTGGTATTGATTGGAGATTTCATTAAGCTCACAGACAGAACCGCTAATGGGCAGGTGGATCTGTTCCAAACACACGGTATTACACTTCATAGTACTGCTGCTTATAATACTGATGCCATCCCAAGAGTATTTGTTCATGCGTGTGTATGCATGAAAGCACAAAGATAGCTGGGATAGGTGCCACAAATATTGTTGCCCAGCCAGCTTCCACAACACTTCAGTACGTTCATTTGGGAATAGAATTTTGCTAGTCACGCTGTATGTTTTCAAGCCACTTTAAAGAGCCAGTTCATAAGAGTCATTTGTTTGGGAATCGGGTGACACTGGTCAAGCTGTATGTTTTTGACTTCCTAAAAAGAACCGGCTCATAAGTGCCATTTGTTCAGGAATCAGACTAGTCAAGTCAAGTCACCTTTATTTATATAGCGCTTTTAACAATACAGATTGTGTCGAAGCAGCTTTACAGTGTTAAATAGGACAATAGTGTGTCAGTAATGCAAAAGGACAATAGTAAACACCCAATTTCATTTGGAAATTGGACTGGACTTTTTTATTTTTTTTTCACCTTTGTCATCTCATATTCATTAGTTTTAGTCAGTTTTATTAATACGAGTAACGTGGCATCTAATTTTGGTCTATTTTTAGTTTTAGTTTTTTATATAAGAAAGTGAAAAATTGAAATTAAAGTGAAATTAAACTGAATATTCAAACTAAATTTATAAATATGATTAAATATAAGATTTAACATATGAAAACTGTCTGCATTCAAATGTTTTTAATCTTTCATTTGACAAATATTTGAAGTTCATCATAATTTTACCTTTAATATTACATTATACATTTTATTATTTAATATGTATTTAATGAACCATATTTATGTACATTTGTTTTTGTTGTTTGTATTTTGCAGGTTGTTCAGTGTGGTATTAGAGACTGCTACTCATAAATCTGGTGAAACAACTTCCCACACGCCGGGGAAACCGGGAGGTCTGGATGTCAAAGCTCTCCGAGCCTTCAGAGTCTTACGACCCCTCAGACTGGTTTCAGGAGTGCCCAGTGAGTTTGTGTTT
Source organism: Sinocyclocheilus grahami (assembly GCF_001515645.1). NCBI lineage: Eukaryota > Metazoa > Chordata > Actinopteri > Cypriniformes > Cyprinidae > Sinocyclocheilus > Sinocyclocheilus grahami. The sequence continues at coordinate 651,955 of NW_015505563.1, read as the reverse complement.
GTAATACAAAGAAAATGAAGCAATTTAATTTTATGCCTGATTTAATCGGGTTTACATTGCTATGAACTATTTAATGGTATTTTCTCCACACAAGAGTGTTATTGTGCTCCTAAGAAGGTATTCTGAGATGTTTTGTATGGAGTATATGTGCTTGTGTGATGCACCAGTGTTTTGAACAGTTACAATATTTGTGCAGTGATCAGAGAGGCTGGTGTAGCCTGACCTCTCTATAGTCATACTTGGGTCTATAGATTCATTCAGCATCCTCACCAATGAGCTTGACTTATGGTTGCAACCAGCAGCTGTGCTGTTTTGCAGTCATTTCAAAATCAGGCCCGCTGACACACGCTCCTGAATCATTAGCCCCTTTCACAAAGTAATACCAGTAAATTGCCATGAAATTACCTGAACGACTTTACCGGTAAATTAAAAAATGTGCTGTTCACACAGGCAACGACGTTTCGTGGTTTTACCAGTAAAGCACCATTCATACATCGGTTTCAAATTACCGGTAAATTCTGTGACATCATTAACCAGAAATGACCTTTAAACAGTTGCACCTCCTGGTGTTGTGTTTGTAAGCATGGAAGGGTATACGCGCGGTCAGTGTTTTATTGATGTTTTCATTTTTGTGTCAAGCGTTCACATTCATGCAACTGCTTTTGGCCCAGAGACGTCATTAGACGATTTCAAACTGAACTACACAGCGCGGAGTAAATGCGTCATCTGCGTCAGAATGTTATGATTGGCCCAGAGTAGATGTCTTATGTCAGCGTGTTCTGAACTTGTATGTGCTCATACGTACCGCTAATCTACATTCTGCGTTCACGCATAGCATTATTCTGGCAATTTACTGGTAATGTTACAACTTCTCATACCCGTAAATTGCCAGAACGAATTTACCGGTATTTTTAAAAAGGTCCTGTTCACACATGATCTCTTAACGCTAATTTACCAGTAAAGTCTGAATGTGTATGTGTGGTCAAAGGGGCTATTGACCAACTAACCAAAAAGCCATTTATTGCTTGTATCTTTACAATACTAAGGTGATGATTTCAAAGAGCGCTGTCCATGGTGCTGAAAACACAATTCCATTAGCTACTGTACAACAGAGCTCTGGCGAAGCTGGTCAAGATGGCAGAAAACAGGATCATGTTAACCATTGACTTATTCCACCATAGTACATTTAGAAGCTGGTGTGGATCTTTCCTGCCTACTGGCATGTATGATGGTATCTCTCCCTCATGTGCTCACCTGCACGTTAATCCTGGCACTTCTCCCATTAAGCCAAGGTGACATTGAACTAAGACACTTCTTGTTCAAATACCCATTACTTTTGCCAGAAAACACACATTAAAAAATCCTCACTATGTACATCTGTAGTGCTATTATGTTCTGGCTGCCATTGTCTTGATTAAGGTAAATTGATGTTGGTGTCAGTCAATCAATCTATCAACCACTCAGTCAGTCAGTCATTTATATAAAATGTGTGAAAAAATGTTGATACAGATTTTTTTATTTTATTTTGATGGTTATTCATGGTGTGACAAGTCACACATTTTGTCATGTTGAACATTATTTTCAAATAAAATGTTTTTGTTGACTAAAATTAGACTTCCTTTCAAATGTTTGGAGTCAGTAAGATTTTTTTAAAAGAGAAATTACTACTTTTATTCAGCAATGCTGCATTAAATTGCTCAAAAGGGACGACAGCACATTACATTGTTACAAAAATGTATGTGATTGCCATTACAGGAATAATTTGCATTTTAAAATATAATTGTAATAATATTTCACAACATTACTGTATTTGTGATCAAATTCATGCATGTCTGGGTAAACTAAGGGACATAAACATATCTTACTGACCCCAAACTTTCGAACATTTGTGTATATGCCATGTTAGTAATTGAAAAATTGGCCTAAAATAAATAAACAAGTCTTGTCGAAATGCTGACTATTACATTATTTGCAAAAATAATAAAATACTAAACTGATATAATGGACAAAAACAGTCAGAATGGGAATGTTTCTTTTTATGCAAAAATACAGATTTTGGGTTACAGATTGTGCTCTATTATGAGGATTTTTCTGCTCTGTTTGTGTGCAGGCCTGCAGATTGTGTTAAACTCCATCATGAAGGCAATGGTTCCCCTGCTGCACATCTCTCTGCTTGTCCTCTTTGTCATCATCATCTATGCCATCATCGGATTGGAGCTCTTCATTGGACGAATGCATCACACCTGCTATTTTATAGGCACAGGTAACTACACACACTCACATAAAATATTTAAGTGTATTTTCTGTCACTCTCTGTCTTACTCCATCTGTCTGTCTCTTATCTTTCCCAGATAATTATGCAGATGATGATCCAGTCCCGTGTGCGTATGCGGGTCACGGTCGCCAGTGTGCTGCCAATGGCTCCGAGTGCAGGGGAAAGTGGGATGGACCGAACGGTGGCATCACTAACTTTGATAACTTCTTCTTTGCCATGTTAACAGTGTTCCAGTGCATCACAATGGAAGGCTGGACAGACGTCTTGTACTGGGTAACTACGTAAACTGTGTCTTCAGATTGACTGTAATGGTCCATAATTATCTTTTATGGAAGTGATTGTGTATGACACTGATACAGTTGCCTTTGCCTGTGTGTCCTTCTCTGTAGATGAATGATGCAATTGGTTTTGAGCTGCCATGGGTTTACTTTGTAAGCCTGGTCATCTTTGGATCCTTCTTTGTTCTCAACCTTGTGTTGGGTGTGTTGAGCGGGTGAGTTGATAGGATCAATGTGTTTATGGGCAAGTGTGTACGGTTGTCATCACTTTTTGTGGCTGACTTTGTCCCGAACACTTTTTTAAATATTTTATCAGTTCAAGCATTTTCTGGGAATGCCTTCAAAAGTTTGGGATCATTGATATGTTTTTGAAAGAAGTTTTTTATGCTCACCAATGATCAAAAATACAGAAAAACAGTAATATTGTAAAATATTATTACAATTTAAAAGAGTTATTTTTAAAATTTTTATATATTTTAAAAAGTTATTCCTGTTATGGCAAACCTTATTTTTTCAGCAGCCATTACTCAATCTTAAATATTTTTGTTAAATATTTTAAGCTTAATTCAAATTTTAATTTTTTTGTGAAAATGGTGATGAGTGTGAATTTTTTTCAGGATTGTTTGATGAATAGAATGTCCAAAAGTACAGCATTTATTTTAAATCTTTTTTAACATAAATATCTTTCCTGTAACTTTTGCTCAGTTTAATCCATCCTTTCAGAATAAAAGTATTAATGTCTTACTGACTCCAAAGTTTTGAATGGTAGTGTACTTATTTATTAATGCCTATTTATGATCCTAATTTCTAACTGTAATGTTATTGTTTATGTTTCAGTTTTGACTCTGAAAGCATGAATACCATGATAGATACATCACATGTGACAATTTATGTATTAAAACAGTTAGTCCATAACCCAATTAATATTTATGAGCTAAGACTTCTGCATTTCATTACATCATAAACTGTGCATTGTAACTTGTTTGCATATCTGTGATCGTTTAACAGAGGACAGCAGCAGCAGATATCAGATATTTTTACTCACCTTAATGGAACAATCTCCAGATGCTGAGAATAGCAGATTTGCAGAGTTTGATTTCCTGCAGACAACAGAATTCCCCAAAGATTCTGCCTTGTGCTGCTTACCTCTCCGTTAAACAGAGTGTGAAAGTCCACAGTGTGTATTGTGCGTGTGTGCGTTTGTTTTGCTTGTCTAACAGGCAATACTTGTGTGTAGAGAATTCTCTAAGGAGAGAGAGAAGGCGAAAGCTCGCGGAGATTTCCAGAAGCTTCGTGAGAAACAGCAGATGGAGGAGGATCTGTGTGGATATATGGACTGGATCACTCAGGCTGAGGACATTGATGAGTTTGATGAAGACGGGAACAGACGTGAGATCTCTTCCTCTGTTTAACCATCTATACCCCTTTGTCCTTGATATCACTTGTTCATTGTTGATCACCTGTTTCTCCTATACCAGTTTACCATACAGAGACAATTAAGTAAGACAGGGTTTTTGATCCCAAGGACCCCAAATCTGTTGATCCCTTTCTGAGGGCCTCCTAACTAAAATGGAATGACAGCTATATAATTTGATGTATAATGACTCATTCACATCATATGAGTAAAGTAGTAAGCATCATATTATAAAGACTAAGTCCAAAGCAAGTAATTCAAATATTATCTGTAGAATATTTACTTTGCATTATTTTTTAACCACTATTAATGTCAGATGTAGTGTTTCTTAGTGTTTGAAACTATGGTTGTCAATAGAATAAAATAATTGTTATTAATCTTATGATTTCTGACCATTATTTTGAAAGCAAAATGAGGCATATAATATAAAATAAAAATAAATTAAAAGAACCAAAGACTTAAACTACTTCAGTCTGTGTGCATTTAATTTATGTAATACACGAGTTTCACAATTTGAGTTGAATTACTGAAATAAATGAACTTTTCCACGATATTCTAATTTATTGAGATGCACCTGTATTTACTATATAGACTATATACTGTATCTATATACTATAATATATATATATTGTGCACATTTAATTAAAATGTAATGTAAAACATGCACCCTCTTACAAACTGTTTTTGTTAATAGAAATAAAGCTGAAATAATTAAAAATAAGATGTCAATATTAAATGAAAAACTCAAACTTAAAACATTGGCAACTGAATAAAAAAATAATAAAAAGGACTAATAAAAAGGACAAAAAGCATGAAATGAAACCTAAAGTAAAATGAAAATGTAAAATAAAGTGTATTTAAAATAATAATAAATACTATTCTGTTATATAAATAATACCAATATAACTGGACCCCAAAAGATGAATCATTATTTGTACATCTCAGTTTGGAGTGGCAGAAATTACACATTTTACCTTTAACTGCCCTAGTGAAAATAAATATAAAATGTATTTGAAATACATTTATTTAATGCTAAGTATACTACAAAGACATTTACATATTTGTGTACTTAATAAAAATACCCTGCAATTATACTTTTAGTATACTAAACTGGTATACTTAAAGTCTGTTAAATTGGAACAACTAATTTTGTACTTAATGCACTGTAATTGTGTGGAAGTTGTGCTGAGGTCCAGTTAAAAAATATAGTAAACTGAGTACCCAATATACATTAAACATCTCATCTCACTATTGATGTTTGAGGTAAAGATTTCCCCACCCACCACCTGCTTTTCCATCTGTTCCATTTCTCATTTTGTTCTATTCCATGTCTCTCACTCTTTTTCTCTCTCTGGATCTTTCAATCTCCCCTCAGGTGTGACCTTGCGTGACCTAGCTGATAAGAAGAGGGGGAAATTCGGCTGGTTCAGCCACTCAAACGAAACCCACGGTACGGCCAATCAGAACCAGACGCATGACCCCTTCACTCCCCCGCTGTTCTATATATAGCCCCCCTCAACTTTGTCTGGTCTAATTGTGTAATTTACATCTGGAGCTAGAAATCACATCTCTCGGTTGGACCCATATTAAGTGCTTTGACCCTATTGCATAGCGATTGCTTTTCTGTGTCAACTGTGTCAATGTGTGGTCGACATTATTCTTTCTCTTTGTCTCTCATACCTATCCTTTTCTGTGTATCTTTCACTCTCTTCCTGTTTTTTCCCATGCTATAGCAAGTCTTCCAGCCAGTGAAACGGCCTCTGAGAACACTGAAAACATAGATGAGGAACACACTGATTGTTGTGCTGCTTGCTGGTAATAATATACGCACACATACATACCCACTATAATTAGAAACAGCATAACACACAACATTTGTCATTGCGTTGTCCTGCCAGCTTACTAATGGAAGTTGTTATCAGCCATAATGGAGTGTCATCCCTTAATTTCTCAGTTGCAGCTCATTATGTTCTCTTTTCTTTGTATTCGTTGTGCTCTTGCAAGTCAGTTCATTACTCTGGGTTTCTTTGGCTGTCTTTGTTTCAGTATCTGAACTGGATCTTTGTTAAGCGCAATGCATCAAAGTGCACATTTTGCCAATTGCTCTGTGTTGTGCTTGTCTTTGAGCTCATTGTCGTTTTGTTTTGTTTTGTTTTGTTCACTGTCCTTTTACTTCAGCGCTCACATTATGAAGATCCCGTGCTGGTGAGTCATTGTGAGGACAGACTAGTAGTTCAGGGTCCATCTACTGGATATATAAACTTTACTTTAGAAAATACACTGTATTTTTTTTCTTGTTTAAAGCTTAAATCTAGCTAAATTTAGTTTATTCTTAGAAGTTCATGTATAAAACAATGCAAAAAAAAAAATCAAACTTAAAGGATTAGTTTACCTAAAAATTTAAATGAGCTAAAAGGTTACTTACCCTCATGCTATCCAAGATGTAGATACGTTTATTTCTTCATCAGAACAGATTTGGATAAATTTAGCATTTCATCACTTGCTCACCAAGTGAGAATCCTCTGCAGTGAATGGGTGCCGTCAGAATGAGTGTTCATACATTTATATAAGATATGTCCATTGGTGAGCATGTGATGTTACAATAAATTTCTCCAAATCTGTTCTGATGAAGAAACAAACTCATCTACATCTTGGATGGCCTGAAGGTGAGTAAAATTTCAGCAAATTTTCATTTTTGGGTTAACTATTCCTTTAATAAACTTAAAGGGACAGTTCACCCAAAACTGAAAATGTTGTCATCATTTACTTACCTTCAAGTTATTCCAAACCTGTATGAGTTTCTTTTTTTCTGTTAAACTCAAAAGATTAAATTTAGGAGAATATGGTTAATCAAACAGTTGACAGTTGTTTATGGAAAAAACAATACTATGGAAGTCAATGGGGAGCATCAACTCTTTTGTTCTTCAAAATATCTTTTTTGTTCAGCAAAAGAAATAAACTTATACAGGGATGAAACCACTTGAGGGTGAGTAAGTGATGACAGGATTTTCAGTTTTTGGTGTACTCTTGCTTTAAGATATATTCTCTGAAAACTAGTCTTATGTTATGCAGTTTTGTTTTAAAAGTGCATTTCTATTGTTTTAAATATATTTAGATATTTTATTCTGTCAGAAAGGACAAAAATATGGATTATGTAAATAATTTTTTGCAATACATGCCCTATAAAATTGCTTTGATCGCATGGTTCATGACTTTTATATTATATATTACATTACATTATATATATATATTGTAATTTTTCATATGAATGTTTAAAAAAAATCTATACAGTGATTAGTATTTTTTTGTTTGTGTGTGTGTTTGCTTAGTCGTGCCCTGCGCCGCTGGAACCGTTGCATTCGTAGAAACTGTCGTACAGCAGTGAAATCTGTGACGTTCTATTGGTTAGTGCTGATCCTAGTCTTCCTCAACACTGCTCTCAGTGCCTCTGAACATTATAACCAACCAGACTGGCTCACTGACGTTCAGGGTATGTAGGTGTTTACAAACATCACCTTACTGACATGGCATGTGCACTGTCCCACAGCACTGGTCACACATGCACGTTTATTTATAGAACGCTATTAGCTGTTGTTTTAGCGACCCCTAGAGGACGCAGTTCGAAGTTCCATGAAAGGGAACATTGTATTCTGTTATTTATTAAGCAGAAATTTTCCTAATCATATTATTCACGAATAAAGAAAAATTGAAATAATTAAAAATCTGACATTTACAATGTCTTTTTCAAAGAAAGGTGATGCTTTTAAAGTATGAAGTTCTGCTCAAAGGTTAAGAAAGTTAAGAATCCTAAGGAAGTCAGTGCTTTAAATGTAATTTAAAATTTTTTTTTTGCTAAATGTAGGTCTTTTTTTCTCTACAGATCTTAACAGGTGAAGACTGGAATGTAGTAATGTATGATGGTATCATGGCATATGGAGGCCCGGTTTTCCCTGGAATGATCGTTTGTCTTTACTATGTGATTTTGTTCATTTGTGGTAACTGTATCCTTTTCTGTCTGAAACCAATTTTTATTTGCTTATTTATTATGCTTTCATTTTGTTTATCTGATATCATCAACAAAACATCAACAGTTTTATTCATGTATATTTATTAACAAAGCAACACTGCATACTAGGTACAGAATACATTTGATTGAATAATGCATTCCCTGGGAATCGAACCCACAGCCTTTGCGTTGTTAGTGTTGTGCTTTACTGTTTGAGATACATCAATGCAGTTGTGTACTAGTTTTCAACTTAACACTATTTCAGCAACTGGCGTCATTGTTCACTGATTAAAAAGCAAACATATCTTACAATCCCTACTGCAAATCCTGATTTCTGGTTTGTTGATGTTTTTTGTCGTTTGTCATCTTTCTGTTTGTGTTTTTGTTGGGTCTTAACTGCTGCTCTCTAAGATATCCTACTGAACGTCTTCTTGGCCATCGCTGTCGACAACTTAGCAGGAGGGGATGGAGACAATAAGAAGAATGAGTGTGTTTTTAGATAATTTCAGATCATATTACCAAATCTGAACTCATCTGTCTTTCTAAATATGACAGCATACACATTTACTATTCTTAAACATACACAGTGGGGTCCAAAAGTTCACACTGAAAATCTGAGATTCAAAATCCCACTTAAACCTAGAAAAAGAAAAAAGAAAAGGGGTTTAAAAGAAAAAAAATCTATAATAGGCACCTTATGAAGTAATAAGAATTACGATTCTTTCATTAAAGCTAAAGGGAGATAAACCAAACACTAAAACGTCCTGACGTTCATGTTTATTTTTCATTTTAACATTTTACTGAAATTACGCTGATAATGATTTATTTTAGAAAAATGCAAAATAGAAGCATTTTCACCCACTGTTCTGTATATTCAAAAACAAATGAAAATTCTGACATGCGATTCTGTTGATCCTGACAGAGAAACAAAAGAGGGAGAGGGTGACGGTGAAGGTGAAGGTGAAGGAGAGAACGGAGAGGTGAAGGTATGGAAATCAAACTCCTCTGTCTTTGTTGTTGTTGAACAATTATCACATTGAGGTCTTTCTTTCATTCTGTTTTCAACAGGTGGACATTGACGATGAGTACGAGGAAGAGGAGGAGCCTGAAGAGGGAGATGATGAAGGTACAGTGCACAAACATTAAGACAGCATATTGCTTTGGGACAGTTTGTTTATTCTGAAAAGTTTGGTAGTGATTTAGAGACATTTGTGACCATAATTACAGCACACACTCATTGCACTAACAGTCCCTCTTGCTGAGTGTCCTGAGGTTTAGTGTTGGCTAGATAGAGCTAGACTGTGATCGCATTAACAGAGTTTCTCTCTGTCTATCTCTCCCTCTCTCTTTCTTTCTGTTCTTCTCTGCTGGAAGAAGGGAAAGCTCAGCTCAATGTTGCTGACTTCACTCCTTCTAAAGAGAAAGTTCTACCAATCCCAGAGGGCAGTGCGTTCTTCTGCCTCAGCAAGACCAACCCGTGAGTGTGCACTTTAAACCACTCACACACTGTTACAAGACAGTGCTTGACCATTTAAAGAGATAGTTTACCCCCAAAAATTTTATTCTGCCATAATTTACTTGTGTCATGTAAATGCCTCATTCATTCATTCCAAACATGTTTGACTTACTTTCTTTTCTGGAACACAAAGGAAATATTTTGAGAAATTTAGTTTTTGTGCTTTTTTCTTCTTTTGTGTAGAAGAAAATAGGTCATACAGGTTTGGAATGTCTTGAGGGTGAGTGTTGACAATATATTTTTGGGTGAACTATTTGATTAATTATTTGTTACTATGATTCTATTTATGTAAATATTTTCTGTATGTAAAACCTTTTCTACAAGTATTCCACAACTATTCCAAAATACTTTTGGGGAAAAAATAACACTCACTCACTTAAACATGGAAATTGTGTTTTTGTTTCTCACATTTTCATTTCAATGTCTAAACACTAGGAATGTGTCATAACAAAGTTCTGGAGTTACTCATTAATAAAATAAAACAAAACGATTGGCTTCCTAAATAAACTTCTTATGGTACATTTCCTCAGAGGTACCAGTTAGTCTTCCTATCTTCAGTAAACAAGGTAAATCTCTTTAACCTGTTAAGACAAACAGCAAATATTATATCTGACTCAAATCTGTTTTATTTTTGAAGTTTAAACAGCAACAATATGTGAGTCTTCCACTGCTTACAAACACAATCACAAAATCTGGAATTATTCGGAATGTAATTTAGATTTCAAGTAGCTCTTAATTTGGGATGCAACACATTTATAACATAATTAAAAATGCATGACAATGTCTGGAAATGAATCCAATGACTTGTGTGACATTCACTGTGTACTTGTTAGTTGGTGGTTTTGGACACAGCATATTCGTGATTGTGTAGAATGCCTTTATAAAACATGTTTTATGTTTCCTCATGCACCTCATGAGTTGAGCAACGTGGAGAATAAACTAAAACAAAAAAAGTAATTTTACATTTTGCACGATGTTGACAACGCACAGCTAACCACAGTTCTCTTTGGGTCTTCCTCCAGAATAAGAGTGGGCTGCCATACCCTGATCCACCACCACATCTTCACTAATCTCATCCTGGTCTTCATCATTCTCAGCAGCATTTCTCTGGCTGCGGAAGATCCTATAAGAGCTCACTCCTTCAGGAACAATGTAAGTTTCCTGCTCACACATAAGCAGCATCATAAATAGTTATTTACTGCAGCTGTCCTGATTGGCATGTTTGAGGAGCTCTTCAGTGCCAGCTGGGGAACGCCGTCCTTCAATCAGCTGGCTTTCAAACACACGCACGCACACACATAAACATATAGCTTAACATGATTTACTTTTAAGTAAGACATGTTTTTGGATCAGCATCCTTGTTACTACTGGAACAACATGGGATCAACCAATCAGAATTGAGATTTGGGGTCAGAACTGGGGCCAAGGACTTGAACAACATGGTTATCAATCTATTATTTCCCTGAAGGTTTAGGAAGACATTATAGTGAGGGTTCAGACCATGATTGTTTGGTACAAATCTTAAACAACAATGGATGCTCCAGGAACGTGTCCTACTTGTCTAAATCGCATATACACAAACAAATGTGTCACCAAACATCTATCATACCAGTGAAACATAATTTTTCATATCAGGGGAATTGATTTATTTCTCTCTACAGGTGTTGGGTTATGCTGATTATGCTTTCACTTCTATATTCACTGTGGAGATCTTACTGAAGGTACCAATCAATCAATCAGATGCTTTTGTAAAATGTTGCTACACTGAAATGTCCTTACCTTTCTTCAAATTTCCCTTCCTTTTCCTCTGTAGATGACAGTGCATGGTGCATTCCTCCATGAGGGTTCCTTCTGTAGAAACTGGTTTAATTTGTTGGATCTTTTGGTGGTCAGTGTGTCTCTGGTCTCCTTCTTCTTACAGTAAGTCTACTACACTCATATAGATATCAAACTATGCCTGTTCATAATTTCTGCGAGTTATCTGATGTATAGATGTGTACGTGTATGTGTATGCATCGCCCTCTGGTGGATAAATGAAGATGGTTCCCATAAATTAATCGAAATCTTATGCCCAAATACTTTCAACTATTCATTTACATATTTATAGTATTTACCTTGGTGCATAACTGTATGAGAAAAGTGGAATACCTGCGTTCACTGATGATGTGAAAGGGGTCATATATCATGAGGGTTCCTTCTGTAGAAACTGGTTTAATTTGTTGGATCTTTTGGTGGTCAGTGTGTCTCTGGTCTCCTTCTTCTTACAGTAAGTCTACTACACTCATATAGATATCAAAATATGCCTGTTCATAATTTCTGCGAGTTATCTGATGTATAGATGTGTACGTGTATGTGTATGCATCGCCCTCTGGTGGATAAATGAAGATGGTTCCCATAAATGAATCGAAATCTTATGCCCAAATACTTTCAACTATTCATTTACATATTTATAGTATTTACCTTGGTGCATAACTGTATGAGAAAAGTGGAATACCTGCGTTCACTGATGATGTGAAAGGGGTCATATATGACTTGAATGCTTATGAAACCATATAAATCACACTGTTAAGAGACATTGAAGAAGAAATGAAGACCAGTCTATGCTTTTTGAGTCCACACGTACAAAGTCAAACCTCTCTTGCTTTTTTCACTCTCTTAGTTCGAGTGCAATCTCTGTAGTGAAGATCCTAAGGGTGCTCAGAGTTCTGAGGCCTCTTCGAGCAATCAACAGAGCCAAAGGACTCAAGGTACACTTTTAGAGTGTCAGTGCCTGTGCTTTATTTTGCAAACGTTTTAAAGACATGTATATATGCAATTATCTGCAAAAGTTTGGGCTCTGTAAGTTTTTTTTATGCGTTTGAAAGTCCCTTATGTTCACTAAGGCTGCATTTATTTGATCAAAAATACAGTAAAATGTAGTAGTATGAAATACAGTAATATTATAATATTATTACAGTTTAAAATAAGTAATTACTTAGCGGCCAGTGTCATATGATCCTTCAGAAGTCATTGTAAATAGCTGATTTGGTGCTGAAGAAACTTTTGTATTGATTAATATTGTTGTGGAAACCATGATACATTTTTTCAGGATTATTTGATAAATAGAAAATTCAAAAGAACAAAATGTATTTGAAATATAAGTATTTTGTAACATACGTCTTTACTGTCACTTTTGATCAATTTAATGCATACTTGCTTAATTTAAATAAATAAATAAAACAACAATCTTACTGACCCCATACTTTTGAATGGTAGTGTAATTCATATTTGCAGAATTGTTTGAGTGCTTCTCTGTCATTGTTATTGTGGAAACTCTATTACTCTCTCTCTCTCTCTCTCTCTCTGTGTGTGTAGCATGTGGTACAGTGTGTGTTTGTGGCTATAAAGACCATCGGGAACATCATGATCGTCACCACCCTACTTCAGTTCATGTTTGCCTGCATCGGTGTTCAGCTTTTCAAGGTTAAACACACACACACACAAAGTCTGTCTGTATCTTGTGCTCTCACAAGTTTAACATTAGCACATATATACTAATGTGTACTAATGTACTTTTTTGCGTCATTACTGTTGTATTTTGTAGGGTAAATTTTATCGTTGCACAGATGAAGCTAAAAACACTCCAGAACAGTGCAAGTATGTCATATTTCAGCATCTGTCATTCCTGTTTAATTCTGTTCTTACATTAACCACATGTGTGTGCCTTTGGGCAACATGTGTGCTTATGTGTCATGAGTGTTCGTGGTTTATGTGTACATCCGTTTGTGCCTACAAATTGTGTGTGTGTTTGACACAGGGGCACATTTGTTGTGTATAAAGACGGAGATGTGAGTCATCCAATGGTGAAAGAGAGGATCTGGATCAACAGCGACTTCAACTTCGATAATGTACTGATGGGAATGATGGCCCTGTTTACAGTCTCCACTTTTGAGGGTTGGCCAGCGTGAGTCTGCTCCTCTGACATCTTCCTCCATATGTCACTCAAGGTCACCATGACCATGTTTACACAGTATGCTCCACATTCTGTTTTTCCTCATTCAGGCTGCTCTACAAAGCCATTGATGCCAATGCAGAGAATCATGGCCCCATTTACAACTACCGTGTGGAGATCTCTATATTCTTCATCGTCTACATCATCATCATCGCCTTCTTCATGATGAACATCTTTGTGGGTTTTGTCATCATCACTTTTCGTGAACAAGGAGAGGCTGAGTTCAAGAACTGTGAGCTGGACAAAAATCAGGTTGGACAAAAGGCTATTTTAAAGAATATTTTACATGTTTCAGTGTTTTACATTTTACATTTAAGTTCGCAACCAGTTTTACCTCTGTAATGTGACATACTATCGTTCAAAATTGTGGGGTCAGGATGATTTATTGATTTATTTAGCAAGGATGCATGAATTTGATTAAATATGACAATATAATGTTACAAAAGATTTCTATTTCAAATACATACTGTTCTTATGAACTTTCAATTTATCAAAGCATCCAAAAAATGTATCATATTTTCCACAAAAATATCAAGCAGCACAACTGTTTTCAACATTAATAATAATGATAAGTGTTTTTTGAGCATCAAATTAGCATATTATAAATATTTCTGAAGGATCATGTGACTCTGACACTTATATACACAATTGTTTTTTATAAATCGGAAACTGATTGGCTGGTGCAAAGTGGGTGTTTCCGGAATGGAGTCAAAACAAATACATGTTTGAATTGCAGCTTAAGTGTAATCAACAAAAAAAAAACAGCAGGAAGAACAAGTTAGATCTCAGTGTTGCCAAGAATTGGGCTACTTTACCAAGTCAAGTCAAGTCACCTTTATTTATATAGCGCTTTTAACAATACAGATTGTGTCAAAGCAACTGAACAGCATTAATTAGGAAAATAGTGTGTCAATAATGCAAAATGACAATAGTAAACACTCATTTTTCAGTTAAAGACAGTTCATCATTCAATTCAGTGATGTCAACATCCAGCTCAGTTTAAATAATATCTTTGCAATCATGTCAACGATATCGCTGGAAATGAAGTGTCCCCAACTAAGCAAGCCAGAGGCGACAGCGGCAAGGAACCAAAACTCCATCGGTGACAGAATGGAGGAAAAAACCTTGGGAGAAACCAGGCTCATTGGGGGGGGCCAGTTCTCCTCTGACCAGACAAAACCAGCAGTTCAATTCCAGGCTGCAGCAAAGTCACATTGTGCAGAGGACTCGTCTGGTTCCTGTGGTCTTGTTCCGGTGGTCGTCTGAGACAAGGTCTTTACAGGGGATCTGTATCTGGGGCTCATCTAGTTGTCCTGGTCTCCGCTGTCTTTCAGGGCTGTGGAGGTCCTTTCTAGGTGCTGATCCACCATCTGGTCTGAATACGTACTGGATCCGGGTGACAGCAGTGACCATCTGATCTGAAAACCTGGCAACCCTGATCTTGATTGAAGATTACAAAGATACACATTTTGAATAACATGCACAGATAAATCTTTCATAATAAGAACTGAAACGTGTATTAACAATTAATATATAAGATTTCATGTTGACTTTTCATTTTAAATAATGGCCCGCTCAAGTTGAGCTGTTCACTACTGCACTCCAGTATGTATTTTCTCACATTATGTCTCCTTCTTTTTGTTACTTACAGAGACAGTGTGTGGAATACGCCCTAAAGGCCCAGCCGCTGAAGCTGTACATCCCCAAAAACCCAGTGCAGTACAAGTTCTGGTCTATAATCAACTCCACAGGGTTTGAGTACATCATGTTTGTGCTGATTCTCCTCAACACTGTTACTCTGGCTGTGCAGGTAAACACAGCCAGACTGTCTGACAAGCCTTACAAAAGCTGTACAATCAGCATGTAGAACCACAGACAAAGACATTTTAGTCTATTTTTGGTATTGTGAATCTGAGCTTATATTAGCATACTTAAAAATCCAACATGAACCTTGAGGCCAGTGTTAAAGTAGTATTGAGAATAAAATAGTATTGAGTAGCACCATTTTAGAGAGAAGTCAGTTGCACTGATACATTTGAAGAAGGTCTCTATAAATTGACATAAATCTAAACATATATAGGTCTATAAAGTAGAAAGATCAAGACCAAATTATATGAGGCTGATAATGGGTTAAATGCTGAATCATACTCTTTCTGGATTCTTCCATAGCACTATGACCAGTCAAAATTTTTTAGTTACGTGATGGACATCCTCAATATGGTTTTCACCGGCCTTTTCACTGTGGAGATGATCATTAAACTGATGGCTCTCAGACTCAGGGTCAGTCCTTTCACTTGATGTGATATGTGAATGCTTGCTATAAAGTATCCTGTTGATAAAGTTACTGATATGTCTTAAAATCATTTAAACCCTTCTCAAACCATCTTGAACTTTTCAAGTATTTTGTTCTTAATATCTGGTAGTTTTTCCCCGTTCTGCAGCATTACTTTATCGACGCATGGAATTCCTTTGATGCTCTGATTGTGGTGGGAAGTGTGGTGGACATTGTGGTTACAGAGTTCAGCGTGAGTTCCTCTTTTACTTATGCAATCAACAGGATTGAAATAGATACGGTTCTATAAGATAGTCTAAACTAGCACAGATTTCTTGTCAGTGGTAATTTGTTTACATTTTTTTTTGTCACAAATATCACATATCGTCTTATTAGATTCTTATGTTTAATGCAGACGTTAGCTCACAAATATTTAATGTAAAAATCTGAATTGCATGCATTGTATGTGTCCTGTAGGGCACATTATGAAAATTAATTCTCCTTTATTTTCTCCTTAGAGCTCAGAGGACAGCTCTCGTGTATCCATAACTTTCTTCCGTCTGTTTCGTGTAATGCGATTGGTTAAGTTGCTCAGCAAGGGAGAGGGCATTCGTACCCTGCTCTGGACTTTTGTGAAATCACTCCAGGTCAGAAGACGATGATTTCTAAATTTTTCATATTCTGAGCAAATGTTGTGGTCTGTTACTGTTCTTGTTGTCCCTCAGGCCCTGCCGTATGTTGCTCTTCTGATCGCTATGATCTTCTTCATCTATGCTGTAATTGGAATGCAGGTAATTGGAGGCTGGGAAAATGTATATATTATCTTTTGATCATTATTTTTTATATTTTACTCTTTTTTTGCTATATTTTTAGTATATACTATATCTTTTTTTTTTTTTTTTAAGAAACAGTCTGTTTTTTATGAACACAACTGATCAGTTAAAAAAATAATTAATGCTCTATTCATCAGACATTTGGAAAGGTCGCCATGCAGGACCACACACAAATCAACAGGAACAACAATTTTCAGACTTTTCTGCAGGCTGTGCTGCTACTTTTCAGGTGAGAGAGTGTGTTTTCTGTTAATCACAGAACAGTAGAGCATGGTGCCAGCAACATCAAGTTCATGGATTTGATTCCCAGGAAATGCATGAACTGTTAAAAATGTATACCTTGAATGCAATGCAAGTTGTTTTGGATAAAAGTGTCTGCCAAATGCATAAATGTATGTGCTCTTCATGTGCAGGTGTGCAACGGGTGAAGCGTGGCAGGAGATCATGTTGGCCAGTCTTCCAGGAAAGCGCTGTGACCCAGAATCAGACTATGAGCCCGCGGAAGAATTCACATGCGGCAGCAACTTTGCTATTGTCTACTTTATCAGTTTCTTTATGCTCTGCGCCTTCCTGGTATATGTTGTTGTTTATTAAATTAACTCTATTCTTCATAACTTTCCCTTGATAGCTTTAGTCATGCAGTTTCATTTTGACTGCATAATTTCCCAGTTTTTATTAAGAATTAAAAAACCAGAATTTTTTTGTTTTGTTCTTAACTTGTGTATTTTTACATTTTAACATTAAATTTTTTCTTCTGACAAAACTATAAGTAAATATCTGTACAGTGATTATTATGCAGGGCATGCTAGCCTTATTATTATTATGTTGGCTGAAATGTTTTCAGTGTGATTTGCATAGTGAAATGCAACTGTTGTGCTTTTTCAGATTATTAATCTGTTTGTTGCCGTCATTATGGACAATTTTGACTATCTGACCCGTGATTGGTCAATTCTCGGACCACATCACCTGGATGAGTTTAAAAGAATCTGGTCAGAGTACGACCCTGAAGCCAAGTAAGATTATCAGTCTCTCTCTAATGCTTTTTTTTATTTAAACAATTAAAGTCTAATTAAATGTGTGTTTGTTTTCCAGGGGTCGTATAAAGCATTTGGATGTAGTGGCTTTGCTCAGGAGAATCCAGCCGCCACTTGGATTTGGGAAGCTCTGTCCTCATCGTGTGGCCTGCAAGGTACAGACACACAAACTCCATTTGGTCTGTTCTTCTTCCATTTCTTTCTGTCTTATTATATCTCTCTATTTTTTTGTCAGAGGCTGGTTGCCATGAACATGCCCCTGAACAGTGATGGTACGGTGACCTTCAACGCCACCCTGTTCGCCCTGGTCAGAACTGCTCTGAAAATTAAAACTGAGGGTCAGTATGGGCGACCACACAAACACATACACCCTTTGCATACTCATCCGCTTCACCTCTCTATTTAAGCTACAGATGATTCATATGAAAGTGTGCTTTGCATATAAATACTGGAGCCCTTCCTTCATTGTCAAGGTATTTTTTTTTTTTTCAAAATGAAATTTCACTGAAATCAACCACATGCATCCACATACTGCAGGTTACCATGCAGAATAATAATATGCAGTTAAGCTTTTTGAGAATGAATGAGACAATATGTGTGTAAAAGGACATGGTCTTAGGTAGCTGTGTAAGTTCATGTGGCTGCAATGTGTTGTTCTCAGGGAACCCTGATCAAGAGAACGAAGAGTTGAGAATCATCATTAAGAAGATCTGGAAGAGAATAAAACCCAAAATATTGGATGAGGTTATTCCACCCCCTGCTGGTGAGTTCTTTGTGGATCATATTTATGTAGTTCTTTAAATCAGTAAAATTACCACAATGCACCAGGGTTGGGCAAAATTCTAAATGTATAAATTGACTCCCTTTTAATTCACAAGTGTGAATTTTAACAGAATTGTGAATTTTAATCAGAATAACAGGAAGATTAATTTACTGAATTGCAAAATGATCACATATCACCAAATTACACAATAATAGATAGTTTAGGTAATCTTTATAAGGTATCTGTCTTGTAAATCTTCCTTTTGAAGACTTTGCAGTAAATGATTCTGGCAATTTGTCAGGGAATGAAATGTTCTTCCATCATTGTCTATAAAATGAAAGTTAATTTATTGTATATAATTACCTATATATGAAATGTATGTTTTTGTATGTTTTTTTGGCATTTCATACAGTGAATATGAATATCCAACGTTTCTGGAAATGGCATATATGTTGAGCATGTGAAAACATTTTAATGAGTAACGTAATTTACACTGACGAAGGAAATAGAATTTTAATTGAATTATACTTTAATATTTTTGTATTTAGTTTTCTGCCTCACGTCATATTTAACTGGCATTTAAAAGACATCCTCAATTTAGTTCTGAATGCTGCACAGCCCAAACAAGCACAGTTACACAAATCAGAAACATTTTTCAACTTTTTGTGCTGTTTTATTTGCAACATTCTATGTTGGTTCTTTTACAGAGGAAGAAGTGACTGTGGGTAAATTCTATGCCACATTCTTGATCCAGGACTATTTTAGGAAGTTCCGGAAAAGGAAAGAGAAAGTGGGTCTGGAAGATTCAGAGAATGGTAACCCTTCCGCTCTACAGGTAGATCTCTGTCCTAGATTCTGCATTTTATTTCTGTTCTGTCATTTCCGATACATCTGAACACAATAATAGCATTGCATTTGCTAAATCACAAATTTTATGTAAAATGTCCCGCATTTGCACTAAATTAAATCACAAAAACAGATGACTTGACAATCATCTAATGGATTTGTACAAATCCCACATTGACAGATGATCCACTGAAGCAGACTAAACTAACAAAAGTCTTCACCAAAGAGCTGTGATGCTTCATTCCGAGTATCATCTTAGACAGTCTCTTTTTATCATTCTCTATGGGTGTGCTGTCATTGGTAATTTGAGGTTACATGTGTGGGTTTGTGTCCATGCTGCATGCATTTCATAATTTTTTACAGTTTTTTTTTTTTTT
This sequence comes from Sinocyclocheilus grahami, assembly GCF_001515645.1. Classification (NCBI taxonomy): domain Eukaryota; kingdom Metazoa; phylum Chordata; class Actinopteri; order Cypriniformes; family Cyprinidae; genus Sinocyclocheilus; species Sinocyclocheilus grahami. The sequence continues at coordinate 632,350 of NW_015505563.1, read as the reverse complement.
TACAAACTGTCAGAAAGTTGCACAATATAAATTTCATCCTAAACAAAGGAGCTATTTCTCATGACACAGGTGGGACTTGAGCCCACAAACCTCAGCTCCAGAGGCTGATACCTTATCCATTAGTCTACTAGGCCGTATTTTAGTCTTAGCCATGTGTCAGGGTCCTGTCCTGACAGTTAAGTCTGTTCTGTCGTTGTTTAACGTATTTGTCTTGTGTCTGAGCACATGGCTCGGTCTTTTAGTGATGTGTCGTTCGCAAACGAGCCGGCTTTAAGAGTCGATTCTTTGTAGCGAACGAGAAGAGCGACTCCCATCGGGGAGAGCCGAATCTTCAGCCGGAGTCTTGTATTTAAGGCCAATTTAGCAATTGGGAATTGTTTGTGTGTTGGTAAGCAATTTTTTATTTAGTCTTTTCATAAAAGCCTTATTTTTTTCATTACAAAAAATAAAAATACACATGTGGCTAATCACATGGGAGGACAGACTAGGATCATGCCATTATGTGAAAGAAGGAATGAAGACACACGCTCTGAAGATAGCGAGTATAGTGGTACAGGCTGGGTACACAGAGTGACAGAGAGAAACGGGGGAGCCGGATTTAAACGCAAGTGCGTTGGTTAAGGTCGGAAGATACTGCATTGTTGCAACATCGGTCCCCTCAAAGAGAGTCTTCTCAAAAACAGGACAAATAATCACAGAGAGGAGAAATCGCATCAGCACACCCAAGCTGAGGCATCTGATATTTCTGAATGCCAACCTGCACTAAAGACTAAAGTGTCTAAATTGTTAAGACTTTTGCCTTTATTTATTTGTTTGCTGTGATTCTGTGTTCAATTGTTCAATTAAAGTTTTATTAAAATGTTAAATAATAGTATATGTGTATTTTTTTGTAACGAAAACAATATGCATAAAAATAAGGCTTTTATGAAAACACTGAATAAAAAATTGCTTGCCAACACACAAACCATTCACAATTGCTAAATTGGGCTAAAATAGAAGGCTCAGAGTGATACTAAATAAAGAGCCATTTGGGAGTCGTAAGAGCCGGCTCTTCTAAGGGAGCCGAGCCAAAAGAGCCGAACTTCCCATCACTACTGTCTTTGTCTATGTTGGCCATGTGCTCCTCTTGTCCTGCCCCCTTGTTTAGCCCTTGTCTTGCCCTCATTTACTTGATTGCGTCCACCTGTTCCTCATGTGCTGTCCTCCCTATTTATATGCCTTGTCCAAATACCCACACTTGCGGTCTTGGCCACTTGAGAGTGCGTGCGCACGACAGGAAGTGCGCAAGACTGTCCCAGGCCTTAAAAATGGCAAAGCGCAGTGCCATTAATGCACACTAAATCCACACTGTCTCGAATACTGCTCCGGAGTGCTATTTGAGGCTTAGTGTATCCCATCATGCATCATGTTCTGGAAATAAATTGTGAAACTTTTTGCCAAGATCTCGTGAGAGGTCACGGAAACCTTTACAATGTAAGTTAAATATTAATATAATAATTAGATATTACATATAATTTGGTAGAAAATGTATTCAGTTCTTCTAGCCTGATCTTTTGTTCTGCATTTTTGTTTGATATTAAGTTAGTTGTGTTGGTTGAATTGGTAATTATTTCTTTACTTTTTATCAGTTCTTTTGTTTTATTTAAACAATTATTAAACCATTCACTCTGCGATTGGGTCCTCCTTCCAGATTCCTGACAGCCATGTAGTCTCAGGTGGGATTCAAACCCACAATCCCCAGCTCCAAAAGCTGACACCTTATCCATTAGGCCAGTGGGCCGCTAAGTTATTTACATGTATTTTCCTCTGTGTTTTTGGTGATTTGTTGAGCTGCATATATACTGTGGTGCCTGTCTCTTTCCGCGTGCATCTGTGTCAGGCGGGGCTGCGAACTCTGCAGGATCTTGGGCCAGAAATGAGACTGGCCATGAACGAAGATCTGGAGGAGGAAGAGGAGGGTCTGGAGGAGGAGCAAGAGGAGGATGATGCTCGTTATAAGGTGCTTGGACCATCAATATTATTTTGGAGCACAATTTAATTACTCTATTTTTCAATCAATTAACTGAATCACACTGAATTAAATTTGCTGAATAGAAAATAGTCCATGAGACAGAAGGATTAGATGATTATTCAGAGTAATGAGGCACTTGGTCTATTGAGACGAATAGTAATTTGAGTAACAGGCAGGAGCAGATATCAGGTAATGAATGGAAGTTAAGGCTGAGGGTTTTGTGGTGTAGGTGTAGATGTTGTGGTTTGGTTGGTGAAATGCTCATGAAATGAGCATACTCTGCAGGATCTTGGGCCAGAAATGAGACTGGCCATGAACGAAGATCTGGAGGAGGAAGAGGAGGGTCTGGAGGAGGAGCAAGAGGAGGATGATGCTCGTTATAAGGTGCTTGGACCATCAATATTATTTTGGAGCACAATTTAATTACTCTATTTTTCAATCAATTAACTGAATCACACTGAATTTATCTTATAAATTTGCTGAATAGAAAATAGTCCATGAGACAGAAGGATTAGATGATTATTCAGAGTAATGAGGCACTTGGTCTATTGAGACGAATAGTAATTTGAGTAACAGGCAGGAGCAGATATCAGGTAATGAATGGAAGTTAAGGCTGAGGGTTTTGTGGTGTAGGTGTAGATGTTGTGGTTTGGTTGGTGAAATGCTCATGAAATGAGCATAAACTATTGCATTCCCTTCCCTAAGCATTCATCATATATCTAGGTGCATAATTTGTTTACACGTCAGTCATAGATTGCTAATAGGTGCTTTCCTTACTTAAAGTGCACCACCTGTAATGTAAGTTGAGTAATTATTAGTCATTTTTGCAGCACACTTTTAAAGTGTTGTGAGTACTTGCATTGTTAGCAACGTGACCAAAAGACTCACAACCCAGGTGATACTTGAACCCACATTACCGGAGGCCAGTGCCTTATCCATTAGGCCACTGCGCTTTGGCTTGCTTTTGTTTTTGTATAGGTTCAGCCACAAGCAAATTCTTACATAGTCTTCAGTGTCACATGATCCATCAGAAATCATTCTAATATGCTGATTTTGTGCCCAAGAAACATTTCTTATTATTGCAAACAGAATGCAAATAGAATGTTTACAAGAACAGCATTTATTTGAAATATAAATCTTTTGTAACATTATAAATGTCTTTTGCTGTCACTTCTGACTAATTTAATGTTATGTTTTCCAAATATAATTGTAAATATAATTTATAAATATCGCAAGTGCGTTGGTTAAGGTCGGAAGATACTGCATTGTTGCAACATCGGTCCCCTCAAAGAGAGTCTTCTCAAAAACAGGACAAATAATCACAGAGAGGAGAAATCGCATCAGCACACCCAAGCTGAGGCATCTGATATTTCTGAATGCCAACCTGCACTAAAGACTAAAGTGTCTAAATTGTTAAGACTTTTGCCTTTATTTATTTGTTTGCTGTGATTCTGTGTTCAATTGTTCAATTAAAGTTTTATTAAAATGTTAAATAATAGTATATGTGTATTTTTTTGTAACGAAAACAATATGCATAAAAATAAGGCTTTTATGAAAACACTGAATAAAAAATTGCTTGCCAACACACAAACCATTCACAATTGCTAAATTGGGCTAAAATAGAAGGCTCAGAGTGATACTAAATAAAGAGCCATTTGGGAGTCGTAAGAGCCGGCTCTTCTAAGGGAGCCGAGCCAAAAGAGCCGAACTTCCCATCACTACTGTCTTTGTCTATGTTGGCCATGTGCTCCTCTTGTCCTGCCCCCTTGTTTAGCCCTTGTCTTGCCCTCATTTACTTGATTGCGTCCACCTGTTCCTCATGTGCTGTCCTCCCTATTTATATGCCTTGTCCAAATACCCACACTTGCGGTCTTGGCCACTTGAGAGTGCGTGCGCACGACAGGAAGTGCGCAAGACTGTCCCAGGCCTTAAAAATGGCAAAGCGCAGTGCCATTAATGCACACTAAATCCACACTGTCTCGAATACTGCTCCGGAGTGCTATTTGAGGCTTAGTGTATCCCATCATGCATCATGTTCTGGAAATAAATTGTGAAACTTTTTGCCAAGATCTCGTGAGAGGTCACGGAAACCTTTACAATGTAAGTTAAATATTAATATAATAATTAGATATTACATATAATTTGGTAGAAAATGTATTCAGTTCTTCTAGCCTGATCTTTTGTTCTGCATTTTTGTTTGATATTAAGTTAGTTGTGTTGGTTGAATTGGTAATTATTTCTTTACTTTTTATCAGTTCTTTTGTTTTATTTAAACAATTATTAAACCATTCACTCTGCGATTGGGTCCTCCTTCCAGATTCCTGACAGCCATGTAGTCTCAGGTGGGATTCAAACCCACAATCCCCAGCTCCAAAAGCTGACACCTTATCCATTAGGCCAGTGGGCCGCTAAGTTATTTACATGTATTTTCCTCTGTGTTTTTGGTGATTTGTTGAGCTGCATATATACTGTGGTGCCTGTCTCTTTCCGCGTGCATCTGTGTCAGGCGGGGCTGCGAACTCTGCAGGATCTTGGGCCAGAAATGAGACTGGCCATGAACGAAGATCTGGAGGAGGAAGAGGAGGGTCTGGAGGAGGAGCAAGAGGAGGATGATGCTCGTTATAAGGTGCTTGGACCATCAATATTATTTTGGAGCATTACTCTATTACTCTATTTTTCAATCAATTAACTGAATCACACTGAATTAAATTTGCTGAATAGAAAATAGTCCATGAGATTAGATGATTAGATGATTATTCAGAGTAATGAGGCACTTGGTCTATTGAGACGAATAGTAATTTGAGTAACAGGCAGGAGCAGATATCAGGTAATGAATGGAAGTTAAGGCTGAGGGTTTTGTGGTGTAGGTGTAGATGTTGTGGTTTGGTTGGTGAAATGCTCATGAAATGAGCATAAACTATTGCATTCCCTTCCCTAAGCATTCATCATATATCTAGGTGCATAATTTGTTTACACGTCAGTCATAGATTGCTAATAGGTGCTTTCCTTACTTAAAGTGCACCACCTGTAATGTAAGTTGAGTAATTATTAGTCATTTTTGCAGCACACTTTTAAAGTGTTGTGAGTACTTGCATTGTTAGCAACGTGACCAAAAGACTCACAACCCAGGTGATACTTGAACCCACATTACCGGAGGCCAGTGCCTTATCCATTAGGCCACTGCGCTTTGGCTTGCTTTTGTTTTTGTATAGGTTCAGCCACAAGCAAATTCTTACATAGTCTTCAGTGTCACATGATCCATCAGAAATCATTCTAATATGCTGATTTTGTGCCCAAGAAACATTTCTTATTATTGCAAACAGAATGCAAATAGAATGTTTACAAGAACAGCATTTATTTGAAATATAAATCTTTTGTAACATTATAAATGTCTTTTGCTGTCACTTCTGACTAATTTAATGTTATGTTTTCCAAATATAATTGTAAATATAATTTATAAATATATATAAATTAAAAAAATAGCTATGATTTGGAGTGTTTTGTTGTTGCATTACATATATTTTAAAACAATATTCAGTTTTTTTTTTTTCTCTCTCTCTCTCTCTGTCATATTGCTGGCCTCTTAGAACGAAAATGGCTATGCAGGCCACACTGAGCCCTCAAGCAAAAGCCGGCGCTCCTCTTTGGCCACTACACCCAGCGGTGCTCCTGTTCCTGTCTCAGGAGAAGGCATCTTGAACGGGGGACTGGGATGTAGGAGCTCCTTATCAAAAACACAGAACGGGAACGGTGCTTTGGAACACGAGAATTTCAGAAGAAGAGACAGCATGCGTTCCTCCTTTCATTACCAACACAAGAATGGTGTGATTGACCAGCTGCCTAGGAGGTAAATCTAGTTGTTTCCACTGCATTTATTTATATTATACCTCATATTAATTATGTAATTTATTGGTCACTTATTTTACATACTGTTTTTGTTTGTTTGATAGATCATCATACTACAAATACCCAAGGTAAGCATTCAGCATTGTCTGCAGCACCACCCTTACCCTTCTCTGTTCCTGTCTGCTGTTCTCCCAGTCTCCTGCTGACTGCAGGTTTCCTCTTTTCTCCCTCAGGGGGGACTCCAGGGACAGATTCTCCTCTCCGCTATCTCGGCGAGAGGAAGGCGGTGAGTACCCTGGAGAGCAGCGCTTCTATGGAAAAGATGAGGACAGCGAGAGTGTCATCTCTAGAGAAAGGTACTCATAAAGTTTTGCCTGTGCCTGAATGAATGAATTCATATTTGGAAGCTGATTAACTTTATGGATTATAATACATCAAATATTTTTCATCCTCAGGCATGGTCATCCAGAGGACAGCACAATGTTCCCGGGACATAGAGACATGTATGATGGACACTCTATGAGACACCCTGTCTACGGTAATCATTATGGAAACAGTTATGGTGAAGGCAGGAGGACAGCACGGAGACGCCTGCTGCCTGCAACGCCTACTGGTAAAATCATCAATTGTGATATATTTATTTAGTAATTATTAGTTAGAATATTGTGTGTATGTAATAAAGGGTTGTACTTAACCTGTATAAGTTCATCTGTACATTTCACTGCTTTGCATTATTTTTTTGTCCGTTTTTCAGGGAGAAAGGCTTCGTTTAACATACAGTGTTTAAGAAGGCAAGGTAGCAGTGATGATCTGCCCATCCCAGGAACGTACCATCAGAACTCCCCACCCTGCAGAGCGCGTTTACAGGTAATGATAACAATATATCATTTTTTGTCCATGACACACTATCAGATGTGTTGGTTACACTTTATTTTAAGGTGTGCTTGTTACAGTGTAATTATATATTTAAGTACCGAGTAATATTAATGAACTACATGTACTTACAATATGGTTAGGATTAGGGATACTTGCGTGTAATTAATTGTTATTATAATAGCAAGTACACGTAATATGTGTAACAAGGACACCTTAAAATAAAGTGTTACCAATGTGTTCTTTTTTTTACATCTTCTCCAATGTTACAGTTACATAATTTTCATAATGCACATACTAGAGTATTTAGGTACACACAGATTCTATTTATTATATTGTATACAGTATATGTTTTATTCACTGAATGAGGTGGCATGGATTATAAATTAAAACATTTATTAAAAAATTGGTTGCACTTTATTTTACAGAAAGATCATATTAAAACTTTTTTCTGCATTTCGAATGCATTTGATTTGATAGTTTTACCCTTTTCCCAGACCCAGACTTTCAATTGAAATATTAAATAAGAATTATTTGAACAACTATGAAAACAAACAAATTGCTAAATAAATGTATATATCTCATTTTTATATATTACATATTATGTCTCGCATATCAGTCTCAAGTATGTGCTTCGCTAGCACTGCTCAGTAAATACATTTTTTATAAAGTTTATTAGGGGCTAAATTGTTGTGATAATATGTGACCATATGTGAAATATGTTTGTGTGAAAATATTTGATTTTTATATATTTAGGATGCATAAAATGTTAATTGTGAAATTAGTCTTAGCATAGCAAGCTTAAACAAGCTTGAAAAGGATTTTATTTTCCAAAAGGCCTCAACTTGCAACTTGCCTGAAGTTGAAGAAACACCTTATCTTCACACAGTTCACAGTTCCTGATTGTCAACTGCTTTTTATAACTTAAGTGACTCCCTTCACAACATTATGAAAGTGAGTTTGAACAGAACCTATCTGACTCAGTCTGTTTCTTTCTCTCCCTCTTAGGGATGCGGCAGCTACGATTCTCGTTGCAGCAGCGCTAGATCATCCACGGGTTCAACAGCATCCTGGGCAAACACCGGCCCTCGACGGGGTCGTCTCCTTTACGCTCCCCTTATCCTGGTAGAGGAGGAGGGAGCAGGAGGGGCTGGAAGTGTAGGCATCTGGGACAAAAAGGCCGGTGCCATCGGAGTGCCTGCGTCGGTTCGGCATCCCAGTTCGGGATGGTACTCGGGACCCTCTACGGGTGGAGGGGGGCAGCCATATCGAGCCTACACCACCCTCAGAGTCCCCACCCAACTCAGTCCTCACTACAGCGAGAAGAGAGGCAGCGCTGACAGTCTGGTAGAAGCGGTAGGAGCAGAGAAACACTAGAACATGAGAGCAACATTGCAATAACATTATGGACACATTACAGCTTGACTACATCAATATTGTAGTAACATTATACATGTTACAACATTAACGCAACATCAAAGGAACATTACAGAAACAGTAGCTTCACAACATCTAATCAAACACAGGAGCTCTTCCTTAAATTTGCTGAATAGAAAATAGTCCATGAGACAGAAGGATTAGATGATTATTCAGAGTAATGAGGCACTTGGTCTATTGAGACGAATAGTAATTTGAGTAACAGGCAGGAGCAGATATCAGGTAATGAATGGAAGTTAAGGCTGAGGGTTTTGTGGTGTAGGTGTAGATGTTGTGGTTTGGTTGGTGAAATGCTCATGAAATGAGCATAAACTATTGCATTCCCTTCCCTAAGCATTCATCATATATCTAGGTGCATAATTTGTTTACACGTCAGTCATAGATTGCTAATAGGTGCTTTCCTTACTTAAAGTGCACCACCTGTAATGTAAGTTGAGTAATTATTAGTCATTTTTGCAGCACACTTTTAAAGTGTTGTGAGTACTTGCATTGTTAGCAACGTGACCAAAAGACTCACAACCCAGGTGATACTTGAACCCACATTACCGGAGGCCAGTGCCTTATCCATTAGGCCACTGCGCTTTGGCTTGCTTTTGTTTTTGTATAGGTTCAGCCACAAGCAAATTCTTACATAGTCTTCAGTGTCACATGATCCATCAGAAATCATTCTAATATGCTGATTTTGTGCCCAAGAAACATTTCTTATTATTGCAAACAGAATGCAAATAGAATGTTTACAAGAACAGCATTTATTTGAAATATAAATCTTTTGTAACATTATAAATGTCTTTTGCTGTCACTTCTGACTAATTTAATGTTATGTTTTCCAAATATAATTGTAAATATAATTTATAAATATATATAAATTAAAAAAATAGCTATGATTTGGAGTGTTTTGTTGTTGCATTACATATATTTTAAAACAATATTCAGTTTTTTTTTTTTCTCTCTCTCTCTCTCTGTCATATTGCTGGCTTCTTAGAACGAAAATGGCTATGCAGGCCACACTGAGCCCTCAAGCAAAAGCCGGCGCTCCTCTTTGGCCACTACACCCAGCGGTGCTCCTGTTCCTGTCTCAGGAGAAGGCATCTTGAACGGGGGACTGGGATGTAGGAGCTCCTTATCAAAAACACAGAACGGGAACGGTGCTTTGGAACACGAGAATTTCAGAAGAAGAGACAGCATGCGTTCCTCCTTTCATTACCAACACAAGAATGGTGTGATTGACCAGCTGCCTAGGAGGTAAATCTAGTTGTTTCCACTGCATTTATTTATATTATACCTCATATTAATTATGTAATTTATTGGTCACTTATTTTACATACTGTTTTTGTTTGTTTGATAGATCATCATACTACAAATACCCAAGGTAAGCATTCAGCATTGTCTGCAGCACCACCCTTACCCTTCTCTGTTCCTGTCTGCTGTTCTCCCAGTCTCCTGCTGACTGCAGGTTTCCTCTTTTCTCCCTCAGGGGGGACTCCAGGGACAGATTCTCCTCTCCGCTATCTCGGCGAGAGGAAGGCGGTGAGTACCCTGGAGAGCAGCGCTTCTATGGAAAAGATGAGGACAGTGATAGTGTCATCTCTAGAGAAAGGTACTCATAAAGTTTTGCCTGTGCCTGAATGAATGAATTCATATTTGGAAGCTGATTAACTTTATGGATTATAATACATCAAATATTTTTCGTCCTCAGGCATGGTCATCCAGAGGACAGCACAATGTTCCCGGGACATAGAGACATGTATGATGGACACTCTATGAGACACCCAGTCTACGGTAATCATTATGGAAACAGTTATGGTGAAGGCAGGAGGACAGCACGGAGACGCCTGCTGCCTGCAACGCCTACTGGTAAAATCATCAATTGTGATATATTTATTTAGTTATTATTAGTTAGAATATTGTGTGTATGTAATAAAGGGTTGTACTTAACCTGTATAAGTTCATCTGTACATTTCACTGCTTTGCATTATTTTTTTGTCCGTTTTTCAGGGAGAAAGGCTTCGTTTAACATACAGTGTTTAAGAAGGCAAGGTAGCAGCAATGTATCTAGTAAAATAATGGTATGTAATATATTTAATAAAATCATTAAAAAATATATAATGTAATACAATAATATTCACATTTTTAAAATGTAATCTGTTCCTGTGATGGCAAAGCCGAATTTTCAATAGCCATTACTCCGGTCTTCAGTGTCACATGATCCTTCAGAAATCATTCTAATATGCTAAAACAATGCTCAAGAAACATTTCTTATTATTATCAATAGTGAAAACAGTTGGTGATACATTTTTAGGATTCTATGATTGATAGAATATAAAAAAACAGCATTTTTCAGAAATATAAATATTTTGTAACATTATAAATGTCTTTACTGTCACTTTTGATCAGTTTAATTCATATTTGCTTAGTAAATATATTAATTTCTTTTAAAGGGGTCCTTTTGTGGTTTTTGACTTTTTCAACTTTAGTTAGTCTGTAATGTTGCTGTTTGAGCATAAAAAAGATCTGCAAAGTTACAAAGCTCAAAGTCCCATTCAAAAGGAGATATTTTATTTAACAGAAATCACTTTTCAAAAACCACAACGAACGACACGTTTGGACTACAACGCATATTTTCCGGGATTTGTGATATCACAAATATCGACGAATGGGACGAGACCTGGTTGAGCTGCACTAGAGAAGGCAACGAGTGTTATCACTATGTCGGAGACACGCTAGCTTTCCCAAG
>NW_015505563.1:601877-620057 GCF_001515645.1 Sinocyclocheilus grahami | reverse complement strand
GACTCGTTTGGACTACAACGCATATTTTCCGGGATTTGTGATATCACAAATATCGACGAATGGGACGAGACCTGGTTGAGCTGCACTAGAGAAGGCAACGAGTGTTATCACTATGTCGGAGACACGCTAGCTTTCCCAAGGGAGACGAACTTAGAGTGGTTACAATCATCCGGGTTTAAATCACGCTCAAATTGATTTGATATTGACGCAATATTTACACTGAAGCTTGCAGGCGGCTATGGTAAGGGGCATGACATTTCCTGACCAGGCGCCGAGTGCTGCCAATCACAACACACACTGGCCCAGCTAACCAATCACAGCACATTTCGTATTTCAGAAGGCGGGCCTTCATTTGATAAAGGAACTATTCCAGCTATTCATGTAAAATATGTGAAAAATAATGTGTTTTTCGAACAACCTAGTATGAGAGCCTGTTCTAGCACACCCCCAAAACAAAATCAATACTTTGTAAAAGAGCATAATAGGACCCCTTTTAAAAAAAAATCTTAAAAATCACGGTAATAGTGAATGGTAATATATGCTGTATGTCATCTGAGTTTGACATGTATAGTGCCATTAGTCACTCCAGATCTTTCTCTTTTTGCCTTCCTCAGATCTTGATCTCTGAGGGTTTGGGATTGTATGCCAAGGACCCAAAATTTGTAGCCTTTGCCAAGCGTGAGATTGCAGATGCCTGTCACATGACCATAGATGAGATGGAAAGTGCTGCAAGTGATCTCCTGAGTCGTGCGGGCTCAGGGGAGAGTCAAGGCTTCCTGAACCACACAGACATGGGGCCCATATACAGTGACGAGGAGCCCATCAGGAGCCACGAGGAAGAGGAACTGGCTGATGAAATTGTGAGATTGCAGATGCCTGTCACATGACCATAGATGAGATGGAAAGTGCTGCAAGTGATCTCCTGAGTCGTGGGGGCTCAGGGGAGAGTCAAGGCTTCCTGAACCACACAGACATGGGGCCCATATACAGTGACGAGGAGCCCATCAGGAGCCACGAGGAAGAGGAACTGGCTGATGAAATGACTTGTGTTACATCTTTTTGAATAACAGAAAAAGAGCTGATCAGGATGCCAGTGGGTGGAGCAACAGAATCCTGACTGACCAATCACATTATTCATGCTGCTCTGAGTCACAGAAAGACTCTGCTGAGAATGGTGGTTTAGTTCTGAAATATTGTGACCGGTTCTTACTCAGTCTGTGAAAGAAACCAGCTCCAGTTTACCCTGTCAACATGGCAGTTTAAAATTCTTTTAAATTCAGATCTCTGAAAGGACTCGTTTTATAAACAGCTTACCTTGTTGAACATTTTATATATGTAAATGTGTTTTTACTCCATCATTCTTATGTTTGTCTGTTTATTTTGAAGCATCATTTACAGAGGGATTCTCCTACCTAAAATATACAGTATTTTAAATTATTCAAATAAATAATTGAAATATTAACACTTAATCATTTTACAGGTTTGTCTCGCATTTTGTGTATATGTGTGTATTTTTCCCCCCCCACAGTTTTCCATGATAGGCTCCAGTATTGTTTAATCGTCTTTGAATATGGGTTCAGTCTTTACTCCAATTCCAGCTTAAAGTTAAATTTTAGAATAAAACATGATATTGGAACAAAAAGCACACTTTTAAGGAGAAACAAATGACTTGTGTTGGGTTGCAAAGAGCCTGGCTGGAATTTCAAGGATACTTTTTTTTTTAGGACAATAAAATAAAAAACAAGTTTTTTTTATTTTACAAAAAAAAAATTTAAGTTGTTTAATTTTGTATTTTGTTATTATTATTTAATTGTTTGTTTTCATTTTTTTTATTCCAGTTTTATACATGTGGTTGATTTTGAAATGTTGTTGATATGCCTAGCCACTTTAGTCTTGTCAGATTCCTTTTACTGATCATATCCATAGAACAGAAACAGTGATCACTGTGCCCTATTCATGGGTCTCATACAGTAAAAATAAAAATTACTGAACATTTTCTAAAAATAAATGACGACAGATTGCAGATGTGAACTTGTCTGTCATACCACATCTCTATGTAATCCCCAGCATTTGCTCCCTTCCCCAACAATTTTACTTCATTAGTGTAAATATACAGAACAATATTAATATAACCACTTCACATGGAATATTATAATATCTAAAGATTTATATGTGAGATTGAATGAGAGTTTATTCAATTCTGAATTATATTTGTAAACAAATATAAAGCTGAAATGTTTCCACATTGCAATCTGTCAATTCTGTCATAATTGTGAAAACCTAGCCAACTTAGCCATTTTGTGGGAAAGCTTTTTGCAAAGCCATTTTGTAATACAAAATGCAACAAATCATGTCAAGGCCCAGTGGCCTAATAAGGCATCAACTTCTGGAGCTGGAGATTGTGGGTTCAGGTTCCACTTGGGTTGCTTTATATGTGTTTATTAGATATGTGCCCAAATTGTTTGGCCAGAGGAAAGATATATGCTTAATATTTAGTGTTCTCTATCAAGGGAATTTAGAACAGGTTTAAGACAGCCAAATTTCTGTCTGACCTCAAACTATGGAAGGTGTATATGTAAAGACTATTTACAGTATGATTAGAATTCATAATCTACAGTTTACACACCACCAGGTGTGCCTTACGATAACCAGAGGCCCCTCAGCTACAGCATTACAGTAGGCCCCCTACTCCAGAAAACTACTTTTTTTTTAGCTTCCTGGAAAATATTTATGCGAAATTTAGATTTTTTTTTTTATGCCAGTTAACATTCACAACACTGTTCTGCATAAAATGTGAATATAAGTAAATATGCAAATTCAATCTTTGCCAGAAGTGTGTGTTTATTTATAGCTGTTGTCACTGCTGCAAACTCCCATACAAATGATTATTAGAAAAATATAATTTCCCTTCCCTTTCCAGTGTAGGCCCCTGGGCTTCAGCCCCTTGAAGCCCGTGCATTATGTGCCCCATTATTTATTTATTTAAATACAAGCTGTGCTGATGCATTGAATTGTGCACTGATTTGAGACCAGACCACTTTGCAGGCTGCTGGCTTCAATTATGGTGGTGCATTGTGGGGGAGGACACTTTCTTTAGCCCTACCGGCCTTCAAGCGCAACTGTCCCCTTCTTCCAGACATCTGGATCTATGAAGAATGTTATGCATCATTACTTCTATATCAAAATGAAGCATTTCTAAGCGTCATTTACAATAGTGAGGCTAGGGATATTGAAGCACATGAGTTTTGCCATTGAGACACTTTCATAACATACATAGAGAACCTCTAATTACTGTTTTTATTAGCAATGAGAAGAACAGCTGCAGGCCTTTGGGCTTCAAAAAGGAGGAAGTAGGGAGGGAGGGAAAAATATACTTTATCATGATTCTGCCTTTTGTGCTTATATTTCTAAGAGAGAATATTTATCACACCAAAAGCTCTAGATATTATACAATTATACATAATATGACATGCTGTTATATTACAAAATTGTATATATAAGAATTAAATGTTAATTAATAATATTATTAAATATAGCTAAAATATCAAATTAAACATACACTGTAAAAAATAAGTGTAATTTTAACTGTAACATTTTGTAAAAACGCTACGGGGAAAAATTGTTAATAGGTTAACAGTAAGTTCCTGTACTATATACAGGGAAAAACTGTAAAATATCTAACCATACATTCATGTAATTTTACAGTAAAATGCTGTTAATTTGACAGTTTTTAGAAGTAAAAATAACAAATCAATGTATAATTTACAGTCAAAAACTGTAAACTGATATTCCCAGAATTCCCTGCATGACACTCCACATTTGAAAGTATTTTGTTTAAATAATCATGTTTTTTTAATAGTTTTTGTTATTGGTTATGTATATTTGGGCACAAAATGAATGCTTAAGGTTGATTCAATATTACTCTTAATGAAACACACACACACACACAACATCAGCAATGCTACAATGACAAAGTTGCTTATATTTAACATAAAACGTTCATGAAAAGAACAAATAAGACTGATGTACCCACCTTTGGATTTTCCCTTTACTTTAAACAAACGATTATGGCTCATTATTATTAATTTAAAAAAGTATATAAATATATATATATATATTTGCGTCACGGAATGTAGTTTTAAGAGGTTTTCAGGCGAGAATGCATTATTTAAGTATCATGTGTGTTACCATGATGGTGTTTTGTGTTTGCATGAATGACTCTGTGCACCTTCTATATATTAGTATATACTTCTGCTTGTGGCGAAGCTACTTGTGATGAGCTTTGATTCTTCATGTGGCTTTCTCTTTTACCACCTGCATTATTATGGTGGTTGTCAGTATGTTAAAGGTACAAAACTGATTTTAATAGCAGTGTGCATTGATGAATTAACTGGTTTATATTCTAATTTTCTTGTTTTTAAATTACAGTTTTATACAGTACAATTTACCGGTTTTGGCCGTAAATGTGTTTACAGTTTTTCTGTATTTTTTACAAAATTATTCTGGCAACCACAGCTGCCAAAATTATTTTGTAAAAACTACAGAATTTTTATACAGTGTAAAATACATTATGGATATTTAAAAAAAAAATCTATCTAATTCTCACAATAGCAAATATTCTGCAAGTGCTCTTTTTTCTTTTCAATATTTTTTAGCTGAGATTTCAGAAATAATTTCCTGTTTTAGCATTTCATTATTAAATGAACAGTGTATGAGTCATCATTGTCAGTCCAACTGGTTACTTCCCACAAGGAGAACATTCTATTCACACCTTCCTTACTTACTGTGAAAGATCTTAATAAATACAGTATGGGTTCATTATGAAATTTGAACAAGATTGAAGTAGAAAATATGAAGTTCGATACAGGCCTCCAGCATGCCATCTTCTTCAGCCCAGTGAGATCCTGAGTTAGCAACTGTCTTTCCAGAATATCCAGTCCTACATCATTCTCATGTAGATCTAGTTATTCATAACTGTGATGTTTTTGTTGAAGACGCTCATGAATAGTTATTATTTCCCAAATGGCATCTTAACGTTCCACCGGACCACTGCTAAATGAAACTATCTAATTCAATCTCAGCACTCAGTGGCCGCCGTATCTGGTGTTCAGTGATCAATCACATTCATAATTTACGGCTTCTGCAGCGCGAGCAGCCTGCCATCGAAACAACAACTCGTTAGAGGGGGAAATATCATATTTGAGAGCATCACTGAAGATACAGCTAGAAGAAGCACGTAAATGGTGACAGGTTAATGGTCTCATTGCTCTACTGCGATCAGCGTCGGTCGGTTCATCTCGCTCTTTGCTCTCGTTCTCGAAGCGCGTGAGTGACGCAACTAAAGCTGCTGTTCTGTTGATTCTCCCTCCCCCTCCGTGGGCTGTTCCGCTTCTATCGCTTGCCTCCCCCCGATTATAGCTGTTTCTCCTGTCTACGAGCAGGCGACTAACATGGATATTGTAAATCAGGTAGGGCATTCGGGTTCAAAATGATTTTAGCATATTATTTCTGTGCTTATATGTATATGTTTTTGCTTGTCTTTCAGTCAGGCCATAAAGATAAATATGTATACGATGAAGATGCGCTTAGAAATGCTGGTGGAAAATTCTTATAGGGAGAGGTGCCCTGCTGATGCTGCCCGTCTGTTCACTGATACAGTATTTCAAGGGGCTTTCTTTCGTGACATCCTATACTTTCGTTTTAAACACACGCATGCCGTTATGGTTGCTGTATAGTATTTTATACAGATCTGATGAAGCGCTCGATTTGTTAGAGGGTTGTGATACATGCAGTTATTATACATTTACTAAGTGCACGGTTATTGGTATGATATCAAATTATATTTTGTAATTTTACATGTACGTTTAGTGCAAAAGCGTAACATTAAATCAAAGCGAATGCACGAGGCCCTTTATCACATGAAGATAACGCTCGTAGATGCGCTTTTAAAATGGCAGCTGACTTCCATCCCAATACTGTGACTGTGTGACTTTCAGCTATCCTTCTATCTCATTATTATTATTATTTATTAATTAATATTAGGCAATATAGGCAGGGATCGAGAAATCGGTGTCTACTGAATATGACACACAATCATATAGTTATTGATGCGTATATTTACAGAGTATTATCTGATGCACATTTTTGCAAGGGGATGTAAACTGCATTCGTGTGTAGGCCAATATTATATATTGCAATGAATAATTAAATCGCGTAAAGAGGAGATCTAAATCGTTGTACTGATCGATTGATTTATTTTTGTATTTGCATGGTTTAAAGGAGGACCATCCTCACGGGCAAACAATGGTGTCGTGTAAAACCGCACCTTCCTACGTCACTATGTCCGAATAAAATCAGTATCACAGACCAAATGTCTGATGAGCAAATATTTCCAAATATCAATAATGCCATCATGCATGAAGCAGAAAAACGGTCACATTTAAGCGCCACATTTAATATATGTGTCCTCAATTAAGGGCCTTGCATTTTTCCAGATTGCTAGAGCCATCGTTTTTTTAGATTTTGGCATGCAAAATGGTTTCAGAAATCTCTGTCGCGTGCTGTTCGGAAGCTCTGGGGCTCGGAGATGGCGGTGACGCGCGCGCAGGCGATCTGGCCATGGCTCAAGGTCCTCGAGACTCACCTTCCCTTCCTTTGCTTTCTGCTTCAGAGATATAAAGAATTTATGACTTGAAATAATCATCTTCGTTTCCTCCTGTTACTGCTGGGTTTTTGTTTTGTTTTTTCGACGATGACGATTTCAGTAGCAGATGCTATGCGTAGGTTTCACAATCGCTTCAAAATAAATTGGCTCTTATATGAGCGAAGGGGTCTGTTTGTATTATGAGTCATCGTGGTGAAGACTCATCATCCATTACACTTTCATCTATCTATCTATCTATCTATCTATCTATCTATCTATCTATCTATCTATCTATCTATCTATCTATCTATCTGTCTGTCTGTCTTGTCTGTCTGTCTGTCTGTCTTGTCTGTCTGTCTGTTTGTCTAACGTTTTTCAAATGTTGTTTTTTTGACAGTTGGTTGCCAATGGGCAGTTCAGGGTGCTGAAAGTCCCTTTGGGCTTCATCAAAGCCTTAGAATGGGTAAGTTCTAATTTATATTTATGTATATATATATATATATATATAGGCTATATTAGATGGTGTGTGAATCATTTTAGTCCATAAATGAATTTCAGACATTAATGTATTTACTTAGAAGAACTGGAAAGCACAGATGTCCATCGTGTATTATAGCTGAGAAGCGACATATCCTATATCCAAACATGGTGAAATGATACCGTCACTTTTCATATAACCTATATAACATATCTAAGACATACAGTATGTAAAACTTCAACTTGTTAATCAAACATGCCTACATATGGAAGCATTCAACACCAGTAGACTTAACACTTCCTGCACAATACGCAGTCTGTTGCAGCTCGAATTATTTTCTTTTTTGGTTTCTATATGGTCAGTAATTTCCTCAGCTTGTCCAAAGACTATAGAATACCCGGTTTAAAGGGACTTTGGCTTGGCTTAGGACCTGGTTTCTTAAAAGCTGTAACTGGTTACCATTTTACCATAAGCTTACTACTTTACACATACAGTAGGCCTACACATCCCAGAGGAGATACAGTTTAATATAACTGTGACATAAAAACATAGATTTGTGTGTGTTTGAAATCTAAATCACTTGTAAATAAACTGGCAGCAGTAATACATAACATTTAAGTAGGCCTACAACATATGCTAGTTACGTAATAGTTCATTTTAAATCATACAGATACACTTAATGACGTATTTTAATACATTTTATTGAATTATTTTGTGTTAAATTGCACCATGGTTTCCATTTCACTTTTGAAGCAACCTAGTAGAAAAATTAAGGTTTTACCACAATCATCTATGATGTTCCTGTACTGTGTAATTTGACATTTGAACATTTGATATTATATTAGTTTATTTAAAATTGCAGTATAATTTTGTAGCTGTTGTGTACTGCGTTCATTCAGGCAATGCCATGCCATGGCCAATATAATTAACGTATATAGCCTACACACAATTACAGTTGGAAAGATGCTTTGTTTCTGTATGACCACAGTAGAGATATCTGCTATTATTTTAATAAACGTTTAAATCTGCTCCAGGGTGAACGCACCCTTACCTATCATGCACGCGGGAGAACACGCACAATTGCAGAGTATTAGTGCCCTCTATTGGTCACACAGTGCTTCTTCACTTTGTACAAAGTGAAAATGGCATCAAATAACAGACTTTGTAGTAAAATGTTGACCAAGACCACATTTGTATATCTGTCTGTACTCTCTCTTGCAGTAGAACAAGCATCATTCTAATAATTCAAGATAATTTATCTCTTTATTTAAGTAATACAGAACTGTTTGGACGTATTAAAATTCTCCAAATCAGTGTTTTTGTGTATAATAACTGATTTAATAAGCTTACTTTTGGTACATTTGCTCAGTTTAACTGATTCACTGAACCACGAAATTCAGTTTAGTTAATTTGGGTTGGTCTCTGTCTGGGATCAGTCTTTTCTGGGCTTGGTAATGTGAGCTGATATGATTTTGTTTGATTTAGATCAGATTTGATTTGTTTGGTCTGTCTTGTGTAGTGTGTAGCCTGCCTGACTAATTATTTAATTGTCTCTCTTGGACCTTGTCTGGTCTGGTGGGTACTAGGCTATGTGATTTGTTTTTTCTAACACGAGTTGTTAAGGCTTTTTGCTTTGTTTGTACAATAATTGCATTCGTATGTATTGTTATGGTTAAGTTACTCAGTTGGTTATCAGTCTTTGTTTAGATGTTTTTGTTCTCTTGGCCTCATTTGACTTGTTTGGTCTGCCTTTGTTTAGCATTTACTGTGGCTTGATGTTTGCCTGTTGTTTTAGTCTCCTGTGATGTTTCCTGGGTTCATAACAGAGCCCAGCTCAGCTATATGACAGATGGCAGAGTATCTCAGTGAAATTTAATATCTTCATCCTCCATTCAGTCCCTCCACCAGGCAAAGTCCATAAGTAATCTCTATGACTCTTAATCCTGAAAGGAAAAATAATGAGCTTATGTCCATGTCAGGTTGCAGGTGTCACATGGTGAAAGATGCTTTCATTTGGTTTATTCAGTCTGTATTTTAATTGCATTCATACAAACCTCCTACAGTAAACAATTGTTATGTGTAAAATATGACATTATCACATTTGCACCAGTCTTCACAAATGTAATTCCTGATGTGTGAATGTGAGTCTTCAGCTGAAAATGTATAGAAAGCATTCTGTTTCTTTTTTTCAGTCCCAAACCTTGACCTTAGTAGTCAAAACAACCTTCTAGTCACTAAAATATGTGAAACACTTGTTAAGCAAAGAGAAGGTGCTAGGCTTGTTTCATAAATGCATGAACTTAAAAAAATTATGCCTTGAATACATTTGAATAAAAACATCTGCCAAATGCATAAATATAAATCTCTTTTCCAGGTGTTTGCCATCTTTGCATTCTCCACCTGCGGGAGTTACTCCGGCTCCTTCAGGATGAGCGTGGAGTGCAGAAACAGATCAGACAGTGACCTGAAAATAGATGTGGATTTTGAGTATCCCTTCAGGTACCTCTGTCTTTTTAGACCTGTGTGACCATATCAAAGTTTTACTTGTTCATCAATATGCATTTACTACAGGAACAGCTTTTAATGCAGTACAAAGTCAGTCCCTCTGGTGTTTTACCTGGCAGGGTTTTCAAATGATCCCCTGATCATTTGCGGTTTTTCCTTTTTTCCCCTGATATGAGGGTCCCACTTCCTAAAATATAAACACAACTATATGCAGTATGTAAGACCCTTCTATACTTTGTGGGAAAATTAGTAACGTTTTTTATTACTGTTATGTAAAATATAATATTTTATAGCATCATGTTATGTATTATTCATATTATGAAGATCTTGATTAAATTCTTTAAATGTTAACATTTATTTGTTTAGTTATTTCCCTGTTGAAAAAAACAGCATATGCTGGTTAGGTATGTTTTGAAGCATGGCAGCTGGTTTAAGTTGATCCTTAACTGGTTATAAGCTGGTTTAAGCTGGTCCTAAGTAACTTGCTCCTGCTCAGGACAAGCACATAACCAGCTTATAACCAGCTCAGGATCAGCTTAAACCAGTTCATGACCAACTAAGGACCAGCTTAAACCATCTATCTATCTATCTATCTATCTATCTATCTGTCTATCTGTCTATCTGTCTATCTGTCTGTCTGTCTGTCCTTTTTTTAATATACAGTATTTTTCTCTGAACCCCATTTTGAAACCTGTTTTATTAAATTCTAGTGCTTCTGAGCACATAGTGTTAAATGGGTCATATGATGCCATTTCAATTTTTCCTTTCTCTTTGGAGTGTTACAAGCTCTTGGTGCATAAAGAAGATCTGTAAAGTTGCAAAGACTAAAGTCTCAAATCCAAAGAGATATCCTTTATAAAAGTTAAAGGGGTCATATGATGCTTTTTTAAAGATCATTATTTTGTGTATTTGGTGTTTGAATCATCGCTCCGGCCTGACAGGGCATCATCTCAATATGGTAGGGGCGTAACATTTCCATCACATGCTTGAGGTATTTGGCAAATCATAACGCACTGGATAGCTGGCCAATCACCTTGCTTTTCAGATCGATGAGCTTTGTAAAAATCGACGCGTTTCAGAAAGGCGGGGCATAGAGGAGAAACAATAATGTACAGTATGTGGAAAATAATGTGTTTTTTTTACCTTAAACCGCATAAACACATTTCATTACACCAAATACACCAAATAATGTTCTTTTTAGCAACATCATATGACCCCTTTAAGCATTTAAGTAGCGTTGTCTGTAATCCCAAGTACACTAAATATGTAATTTTTTTTCCTTTTCTTCATGGTTCATAATCCAAGGTGAACTGTTTCTCCAGCCCATTGAGATTTGGTATAGTAACTCTAAATTAGGCTAAATTGTAAATGTGCTGAGATGGCCAGCTTTGAAGGTATTATGGTTCTCTCAGTAACCCTGTTCCCCTGTATCTCCTTCAGGCTTCATCAAGTGTATTTTGATGCCCCTGCCTGCAAGAATGGCCAGACTGAGCGTTTCTTCCTGGTTGGGGATTACTCATCCTCAGCAGAGTTCTTTGTCACCATAGCCGTTTTTGCATTCCTGTATTCCATGGCAGCTCTCAGCATCTATGTCTTTGCCTTTGAGAAATACCGCGAGAACAATAAAGGACCACTGATTGTAAGTTTTCTTCTATAATACATAAGCACTAAGGTAGCAGTTTGTTAAAATCTTGGTTCACCCAAAATATTGAAAATCTGCTATTATTTACTTACATTACACCACCGTAGACATTGAAGGGGACAAGTATAATTATCTTGTACTGCTTTGCTGCAATCCATTAGGCAGCGCTCTGTTTTTTAGAAAAGTGTTTAGTCTGGTCCGTCTCAGTGGTCTAACAGCGGTTGTCAGTGTCAAAATGATTGAGATAGCCAATCAAATCAAAGTAAGAAGGGTTTACTGTTCACAGTAGCAGAGTGTGAATTCCAGCACCAAGCGTCAGTTTTAACGTTGAGAGAGCGAGGTAAAATGGAAGTAGTGAAACATTTAATATCTGACAACTGTTTTACGATAGAAATGTAAAAAAAACAACAGTTATATCCAACTTGACTTTTTTTCTCAAAAATTGCCATTTTGAATTGGAAATATGGCCTCTCAGGAGATCAAAGTATTCTAGTTTCTTTTATCCTTACAGTATAATTTACATTATTCGTGCAATTCCTAACTGAATGTGACGAGACAAGAATTTTTTTGCGTTTTCAACACATTAAGGCAGACAAATAAGAGTGAACGTGAGCATATTTGCGAATAGTTCAAACTGATTGCTTTTCTACTAGAATTAGACCTAGCATTTTCTTCAACATTCTAAAAATCTTCAAGAAATGGTTATGGCCTTGATATGGACTACTTTCGGTGCCTTTCTTTTGTTTTGTTTTTTCTTTTCTCTTTGATCTTATTGGCCCTTACTGGTCACTATGAACTACAGATTTTCTTTAGCATTGACTTTGTAATGACATGAGGGTGTGTAAACAAAGATAGAATTTAGAATTCTGGGTGAATTATTGATGTATGCACTATTAACATTCTAGTAACTACTATTAGCTAACTAACTAATGATTTAAAGTAATAGCGCTCAGTTAAAACTGGTAGTTCACTATTAGCTAATCAATAACTACTATTTTTTCATATATCCTGGAGAAATACTAAGAAGTACTGTATACAGGTTCATAATTCATGTGAATTATACATAATGTATGATTAATTCTAAAGTAAAGATCATGCTAACCCACTAGTAATGACTCAAGTATGACCAAATCCTTTTAAAGGGGTCCTATTATTTGACTTTTTCAACTTTAGTTAGTCTGTAATGTTGCTGTTTGAGCATAAAAAAGATCTGCAAAGTTACAAAGCTCAAAGTCCAATTCAAAAGGAGATATTTTATTTACTTTTCAAAAACTACAACGAACGACTCGTTTGGACTACAACGCATATTTTCCGGGATTTGTGATATCACAAATATCGACGAATGGGACGAGACCTGGTTGAGCTGCACTAGAGAAGGCAACGAGTGTTATCACTATGTCGGAGACACGCTAGCTTTCCCAAGGGAGACGAACTTAGAATGGTTACAATCATCCGGGTTTAAATCGCGCTCAAATTGATTTGATTTTGACGCAATATTTACACTGAAGCTCGCAGGCGGCTATGGTAAGGGGCATGACATTTCCTGACCAGGCGCCGAGTGCTGCCAATCACAACACACACTGGCCCAGCTAACCAATCACAGCACATTTCGTATTTCAGAAGGCGGGCCTTCATTTGATACAGGAACTATTCGAGTCATTCATGCCAGACTGGCGAGAGAGGTGTTGTAATAATGTAAAATATGTGAAAAATTATGTGGTTTTTCGAACAACCTAGTATGAGAGCCTGTTCTAGTACACCCCCAAAACAAAATCAAGACTTTGTAAAAGAGCATAATAGGACCCCTTTAAAGGAACTACTAATTACTTGGATCAGTATTCTAAAGTGAAAAGCATGACAACTCCCTAATTTTGTCTGACGTCATCGTAAGCTTTTGAGATAAGGTTTTGGATAGTAATGACTTAAGTGTTACTACATCCTTCTGAAGAATTTACTAATTATTTGGATCAGTATTCTAAAGTGAAGATCACGGAAACCCACTAGTAATGATTTAAGTGTTACCAAATCTAGCAAAATGAATTACTAACCAGAACCTTGCAAAAACCTTTTGTTTACAAGGATTTTAGTAATTACTAGGGAGTTATCATGATCTTCACTTTAGAATACTGATCTAATAATTAGTAATTCCTTTAGAAGGATGTAGTAACACCTGAATAATTACTATCCAGTTCTTTACAAAACTCTCAAAAGCTTACAATGATTTCAGTCATTACTAGAGAATTATCATGTTATTCACTTTAGAATACTGATCCAAATAATTAGTCATTCCTTCTAAAAGAATTTGGTAATACTTGAGTCATTACCAGTGGGTTACCATGACCTTCACTTTAGAATGAATTATACATTATGCATTATTCATATTAACTATGAACCTGTATACAGTAGTTTTTAGTAGTTCTTGGGGACGTATGAAAAAAATTTTTTAATTAGTAAAAAATTACTGATTAGCTAATAGTGAAGCACTATTACTTACTACTTTATTAATCAGAGTTTCTTGTTAGATACTAGTAGCTACTAGAGCGTTAAGACAGCTAATGAGTGCGTTAATACTGCGTTACTCATGTGTTCTTGTGTAGTTCTTCATTAATGATGGAACAGTATTCTAAATTGTTACCGACTATATATTTACGTATAATTCTATATAAATAATACGATTGCAGGATTTTGGTGTGACGTGTGTATTCACCTTCATGTGGCTGGTGAGCTCGGCAGCATGGGCGAAGGGTTTGTCTGATGTCAAGACAGCTACAGACCCAGAGAAGGTTCTAGATCTGGTCCCTGCTTGTGAACAGGAAGGCAACCGCTGCCGTGAAGTTTACGACCCCGTCATGTCTGGTCTTAATACTTCTGTGGTGAGTCAGTTCTGCTTGGCCATACAGGAAATTCCCTTACTGATAAAAAAACATTTTTATGCAGGTCTTCCAATGTCTCTCTTGTGATTAGAGCAAACTTTTAAACTGAATTATAAACCTTATTTTTATTTACTTTTCTCTCCAGGTCTTTGGCTTCCTCAACCTGATCTTGTGGACGGGGAACCTGTGGTTTGTATTCAAGGAGACCGGGATCGTCGCACCATTTATGCGCCAACAGCCCGCTCAGGAGAAGCAGCCCGCCCCTGATTCCTTCGGGCAGGGAGGTTATGGGCAGCAGGACCCGTACGCCGGCTCCCAGGGAGGCTACCAGCCCGATTACAGCCAGCAAGGCTACAATCAAGGTGGAGACTACGTTCAGGGTGGATATGACCAACAGGGGGCACCCACCTCCTTTTCCAACCAGATGTGAGCGGAGAAATATCTGAGGAAGCAGGAGATGACTGGTGAGTGGCTTTGATATGGTTTAGTTGGTTAGTGGTTTAGTATTGACTGATGTTTAATCATGCCTGACCACCTTTTTTTTTTGTTGCTTTTACTCTGTTTTTGGCATCCCTTTTAGCTCACTTAAAGTTAATCTTTAAACCTTGTCACTTAAAGTGAATCTTTAAACCTTAAATCCACTTGTTTACTACTAAATTTCATATTTATTTAGACAAAATAAAATGGAATTTATCAGTTATTGACCCGACTTTTAATATCAGCATAATCTCAACTAGTGTGTCTCATTGTCTCTCCACAGAAAGAAGTTGATCGTGTGACTCTAGCAGTGTGGTGCCTGAATCCTACCCACAAAACCACACTTCTCCCTGTTTGTGCGTCTGTGCTTACGTCTGTGAAAGATAAGGTGGGCGGGAGGGAGGGAGGAAGGGCAAGGGGTCTAATCCAAAATCACATATGGATGGGAGGGGGATAGAGCGGATGAATTTTAATGTGCTGTTTATTATTGTGATGTATACAACTAAAAAAGTTTGATCAAATTTCAAAACACTTGAATACTGTAACAACATATGAAAAAGTATATGAATCATATTGCTATATGAATTTTGAATTAATAATGTTGACAATAGTAATGCTAAACTTGAGAGAATGTATTTGTCTGTGCTGTATAGATATCATTATAAACGAATATATATAAATATAAATATTTCCTAAGGATATATATGGGATTATTCCACTGTAGTCTAGTTAAATTTAGAGACCCTAAATAAATATAATAACAATAACGTGAAAAATTCACAAAGCCCTACAGAATTTGTTCCTTGAAAATGTTTACCTCTGGTGGGTCGTGGTTTGGTACAGTTTGTTCCATTTCTATGTTGACCTCTTTTGTTGGGTATTTTGTTGGTTTTTATTTCTTCACGGGTGGGATGGAGCACTGATGTGACTGAGACTGAGGCGGTGCAGAGCGTCCAGGGCTCATGGAGGGACCACATTATTTCAACCAGCAAGCAAAACGGTCAAGGGTATCTTAAAGCATTTCTCATTTCCTGACTGAAAATGTTGACTTTGTTTAGTTCTCTCTCTTTCAAATCTTTGTCTTGTGAAAAGCACATGCCTTCTCAGTGCAGAATTAGCGTGGTTGTTCATGACACAATGCATCTGAGTGCTGTGTTGATGTAGTGCTGTTTAAGTTAGAGGATGCTAAAAATCGATATATAAATATATATATGGACTGGGGTTTTGTTTGTGTTGTGTTGTGTGAGCACCGGATAGAGAGAATCAATCCTGTGTGTTGAGATGTCAGTAATGTAGATATACGTGCCAGTTTCAATTTCATCAATATTTTCTTGTTTCCCTCTCTCAAAAGCATATGCATTATCACAGGATTTAAGCCTGCGATATTGAGGTATATTTTCAGATGTACATATAAAAATATATATAAAGTACCTGCTCATTCTTTAAGCGATATCATGAACTGCTATAGTGTGAAATTCCCATGATTTGCATCAAAACATCACCGGAATGCCAGTTTAGATTATTTTTCTGCTTGATCAAGCATTCCAAATGCAAATGATCAAAAATATCTGGTGTATATGATAGCTTGACCTCTCGGCTGGAATCAAGGGGGTCATTTAAATTAGCTGCGAAATGTATCATTTGAACCATGTTTATGGCAGGTTAACTGATGTAATAAAGTCTTTAAAGTTATTGTTTTGTATAGTATTTAAACAGTATATATGAAAGTCTAGCACTTTCAGATGCAAGGATGCTGAGTAAACATTTTATTAATCTAGTAAATGCACCAGATTAGTTTTTGCCCAGAGTTGATCATCGTTTTATTTAGGGCTGATGCAGCAGACGTTGTTATGATGAGATCCTTTATATTATTGCATGATCAGATGCTCATAATGCAAGCTTACCCAGACTTATAACTATCTATTTGATATTTTTTCAGACTATTTAATTTGCCTGCGACTTTGAGGAAAACCAGGTTTCGCTTTTGGTAGAAGGCCATCGGCCTGCTAAATGTATTAGCGTGTCTCTCCCTCCCTCATTCTCTCTCTCTTTCTCTCTCTTTCTCTTCCATTCTCTGCTCTGGCCCACTCTTCCCCTCTTCCAAATGAATATGCTACTCAACTTCTCCGTTGTTAGTCGTGTTTGATATGTCTTGTGAAACTCTCGATGCCTTTGGGTTGTGCTGTATTTAATGTGTATGATATATTCTTAGCGTTTATGAAGATATTGATGAAAATGTTTATGACCATGCTGAAAACTCAATCACCAAAATTATCCAGAAATTTGGTTGTATTGTTCTATGGAATCCACGAAGGAAATTCAATAAAGAATAAGTTATCCTGTTGAAAAAAAAGGTCTTTGTTGCTTCTGTGATTCAATCATTATAATTTTTGTTGCTTCTATGATTCAATAATTACAATCAAATAGGATGTTGTCTATTTTATTTTAATTTTTTTGCAAAACTGAAAATCAGTTATCTATTTAATGATAACGAAGAACAAATTATTTTTTCCTCCTTATATAATGAACATAATGCAAAATGTTTAATGTTATGACTTTATAGTAAACTGGAAGACTGAAAATTTCAACATTTTTGTGGTGTATGAATAAAGGTAGAGCATCCGGTCTCAGGAAGGAACATTTGGTAAGTTTCACTTACTAGTAGGGTTGCCAGACTTGTTGTGTAAGCACACACACACACACTTGTGCTTACACAATTTTTCATTAGGAATTGGGCTGCTTTTGATACGCATACATTTCTCATTTGTTTAATTTATGTTGTTTACTTATGTCAAATACTTAAATATTTAATAAGTACCTTAACCAATAGAACTAACTTAAATTAATCACTAATAGAGACTGTTGCAAATCAGTTTTTTTCACCACCAAAATGTTTTCTCTACACTGCAAAGGTGGGACTGATGCTGCATCTGACATATCCGCTTATTTACACAGACTGTTTTTTATTGTCAAATTGTAAATTGTAAAATTAAAAACAAAATAAAAAACAGGAACCAAAACATGAAATGAAATCGATGATTATTGCTCTTGATATTGTAATAATGATCATTACAGTTTTTCTCAACTGCTTAAACACACTTGTCCACTCAGACATCACATTTTCAAAACAATTAACACTGAAACTCAGTGGTGGACAGTAACGGAGTAGCTTTACTTCGTTACTGTACTTAAGTACATTTTTCAAGTATCTGTACTTTACTGGAGTCGTTTTATTTTGAGTAACTTTTACTTTTACTTCACTACATTCCAAAGCATAAGATCGTACTTTTTACTTCACTACATTTCATAAAACATATAGTTACTCCTTATAATATATCACATGCTCCGAGACGCAGAAGCGGTGTCTGATTCAAGAACGAACTGATTCTTTTCAATGAACCTTTTAAATCGGTTCGCAAATCGCACCAAACGATTCATTGACGAATTAGAATGAACCGATTGCAGCTGTTCTCGAGTCGACAACTCACTGAATCAAATGAACCGTTTAGTGCGAGTCTCCAGTGAACTGAATTCACAAGTAAGAACCGGGAGATCTTGTGAG
>NW_015505563.1:599841-600964 GCF_001515645.1 Sinocyclocheilus grahami | reverse complement strand
ACGAATTAGAATGAACCGATTGCAGCTGTTCTCGAGTCGACAACTCACTGATTCAAATGATCCGTTTAGTGCGAGTCTCCAGTGAACTGAATTCACAAGTAAGAACCGGGAGATCTTGTGAGCGCGCGCGCGTCTGATGCTGTTAAAAGTAAGTTACTAATGTCAAATTTTAGGATGAATTATTGTAACTGAAAACTGTCAGTTGATTGTGAACTAAATCTGCTGTAAAGGGTGATCTATTTAAGCCCACTGAAATTATTGAATGCAGACACATCAACATCAGTGTCTCTATTTTAGGTTAAAAAAACGAAACATTAAAATAACACAGACTAAATAAAATAATTCATGCGCGTTCATATACCCTACTGCCGTAACGTTAACAGTTTTATTAAAATGCTACACATTTAGCCCTATGTGACGTCTGTTTTTATATTGTTTATCAACAGTATACATTTTTATATTGTTTGGATTAACTCCAGATATAAGATATATAAGATATATCTTATATATATATAAGATATAAAGTCCAAATATTTTTATTCAACCACCTAGATAGATTACATCTGGGGGAAAATAAAGGATGTGATGTTCAGAACATGGTAACTCTGGGGGCATTTAGCCAGGGGTGTTTTTACACCACAGACAAGGTTTGAGAAGAAAAAAAATCATGAAAATATAATTAAATTTTCCTTAAAAATGTTCTTCCTAACTTCAGGCCTTATTCTCATGTCATATTTAACTGTGATGTTCTGCAAAACAACAAGCTTTAAAACACTTTTTTAACAACAAGGTTTAAAACACTTTTTTCTTCGTACTGTAAGCTTCACAGTGAACATTACTACATCACTCTCGTCAACGTAGTCCATATCAACAACAAAAATATATCTTGACTCCATATAGTGGATATTTTGGGAAAATCCCAGGTATTTTGAGCAGTAGGATTATAAAAAAATATGTTCTAATATAAATTTAAATTAAGTAGCCTATATAAAATTGCTAAATAAATCTATCTATCAGTACTTTTTTACTTAAGTACATAAAAAATCGAGTACTTTTGTACTGTCACTCGAGTAAAATTGAAAAAGGAGTACTTTTACTTTTACTGGAGTAATATTTTATTATA
>NW_015505563.1:596277-598240 GCF_001515645.1 Sinocyclocheilus grahami | reverse complement strand
ATATAACTGTGATGTTCTGCAAAACAACAAGCTTTTTTTTCTTTTTTTCTTACTGGTGAAAATCAGATGATCAGATCTGTTTTCTCTCAGGTACATTGCAGTGTAAGCTTCATTTACTTCATCCTCGTCAACGTAGTCCATATCAACAACAAAAATATATCTTGACTCCATATAGTGGTTATTTTGGGAAAATCCCAGGTATTATAAAAAATATGTGCTAATATAAATTTAAATTAAGTAGCCTATATAAAATTGCTAAATAAATCTATCAGTACTTTTTTACTTAAGTACATAAAAAAATCGAGTACTTTTGTACTTTCACTCGAGTAAAATTGAAAAAGAAGTACTTTTACTTTTACTGGAGTAATATTTTATTATACGTATCTGTACTTTTACTCAAGTACTTGATTTGTGTACTTCGTCCAATGGCCAAAATGACTAATTTTGTTTGCAAAATGCTCCAACACTCACAAAACATTAAAAACATGCAACATAAGCAAATACTTCCATCAAACACCACAGCTTGTGGTCAAATTAATTTATTCTTTCAATCAGTCATTACACAATGGACAACAAAATACAAAACACAGCTATCAATATGAAATTACACTGTTCAAACTCAGAAGTGTTGAATATAGTTTTTAAAAAAAAGAGGAAACTTATGGGTGGTAATATCTAAAAAACAAAATGAAGAGTTGAAATACTCGGAACTTCAAATTGGATGTTTTCCCTTGCAGTGTTGCAATGCACCAATGGAAATACCTCCTTGCATGGCAAATCCATCAACAGCCCTCTCACTTTAGGTGAAACCAGTCTTTCATTTAGTGCATCAAGAAATGTGATGAGGCATTCTGTATTGAACTGATAGTTTGTATGTGGCAAAGGACATCATTGGAGATGGCAGCACACATGGTGATATTGGCACCCCTCTGACCTGGCACTGCAACAGTGACCCTCTGCCCAATAAATGTTCCTCCCGCGTCTCCTCACTTTACAGAGGTTGAAGCTAACTTCATCCACAAATGAATTTGTGATGTGCCCCGTGAGCTTAAAAGTACATTATTCTCTAAAAAAGCAAATTCATGGAGCAAATTATTCCAGTTGCATGTAACAATGGTATAACATTGCATTACAATAACAAATCCAAACAAAGCATATCAAAATTGACATTAGAACAAACACAAAAATGGGACTGATGAAACATCTGCATTACTGTAGACAAAGTTCGTTCTGCCAACAGGGCAATACAGTAAAACTGAAATATACAGTGGTATACAGTAACATTGTGACTTATCTGTTGTCATTTTGAAAAAAAGCCTGGTAATAGATGCCACAGTGCTCTGACTCAGAATGGGTTGGACCCTTTGTCCAGCCTCTCAAAAGGACAAGCTATGACTTATGGTCAATAATTGTTGCCTGAATTTCATTTGAAACTTGAGCTGTATTTTCTCCTTAATGCAGCTCCTCCACCAAGTATGCAAACTCCTCTTTCTCTGGCCCTCTGCCATGCTCTCTTACTCTCCTTCGATGCCTTTGGTCTCTTTGATCCATACTTGCAAATAGCAGGACAGAGGTGGAATCTTTTATAGAGGGATAAGGACTGATTGCTGATTGAAGAGTTGTGCAAATGAGTTTCACAGAGGTGCACTAGAAATTCATAATTATGCAAGTACTTTCTATCAGCTGTGAATAAATGTTTTCCTTTTGTTCAACACAGTGAATCCAGTAGAGTTTGGGGTCTTTCAATGAGATCTGTAGTGACTGTTTTGACAAAGGATGTGAAAAATGTGTGAAACAAATGAAAAAGTGTTTTGCAAGAGAAGACTTCTGCTGTGCTAAGAATGTGATGATGAAGATCAAGTGGATCCCAGTTTCATTAAGCATGTCTTAGCAAATGAGAAAAACTGTAATTTAGATTAATACTTTTTTTAAAGGGGGGGGGGCGGGGGGGGGCGGTCGCGGC
>NW_015505563.1:540740-595960 GCF_001515645.1 Sinocyclocheilus grahami | reverse complement strand
GGGACGGCATGGGGGCATATTCATTACTCTGAGGTCTAAAGGGCGACTTGAGTTATGCACAAATACTCAGACCCCCACCCCCACAGCTACAGAGTAAAATGAGACCAAATCTGCTGGAAAACCACGGACTTGGCAACAAGCAGCACAGCAGCAGAGATAAAGATAACGGGGAATCTTAAATGTGTAATTTACTGTTACTCTTATGGGTGTGAGTTGTATTATGTTGTGCAATAGATGTATGTGATTCATTTCGTCTCTACAAAAGCATTGTGAAATCATCCCATCCGAGCGATTTATTCAACAGCTTCTTTACAGGTATTTAATGCATAAAACATATCCCAGGTTACGATTAGGTTTTTAAATCATTTCATATATTATAATATATTTTGTTTTATTTCTTGGTTAATTGTATATTTGGTTAGTTTTATGTATAGTATAGTTTTATGCTTAACAAGTTATAAAGTTTTGTGAAGTTTGTTGTAAAGTTATAAAGTTTGTGGCAACTACATTATTACTCAAACGTTAACGTTAGGCCATTTTTTCTTCGTGCTCACGTGTTTAAAGGTGAAATATGTAACCTTTTTGGTTTTAAAATACAGCGCTTCCTGTCTGCATAACTTCTTATCTCTTTTGACTGCTCTGTAAAATAACAAGTAAAATGCAATTTGATATTGCATTAGTTCATAGAGAGAGAGAGAGAGATTTAGGTTCGTTATAAAACAGTAACATGTAAAAAAATTTTGAGTTTGAGTTTGATTAAAATTAACCATTGGTCTTCTTCCATTAGCATACATTTAGATCATGATAACGACAGTTAAAGCCACACCTCAATACCATGATAAAAATGTAACTAGGCTATATGGTTTCCAGGTATTTGTATGAAAAACAGTGACCTAAATACATTTACTATAAATGCACAAATGCTATAGTTTAATATATATATATATATATACATATTAGAGGTTTTTGCATCTGAACTCTTCATATTATTGATATGTTATGAACTCATGCAATGTCAAAGTGCATTTATTTATACATGTTATTTAATATTGTATCTTAATGTATATAATGAAGTTTTTTTTTTGGAGCGTTATGCACACATTGTCTGTTACTGTACCTGCTTCTTTATTATTTTTAATCAAGTTACAGGATCAAGATGGTAGACACAAAAGAAGATAACCAGCCAATTTCAGCCACTGTGCAAAACACAAAATTCATCTGGTCACCAAAGGGGATGATTTTAGCTCTTGAAATTGTAAGTCTGCCCGGAGTTAGAAATGTAGTTAATCAAGATTCATGCTGATTTAAAATTAATAATGTACTAATCTGATTGGTTTAAAGTAGTATTAAGCATAATACTTTTATTTGATACATTTATGACAAGCTGTAGGTGATTCATCTTGAACAATTTTGTGTGTGTATGTGTGTCATGGGTCAGAAAAATGCATATATGTATACAGTACTTTTTTAATAAATTATTTTACTATTTGTTTTAATAGGCTCTGTGTGCCATTGTGACTATTTGTAAAGCAGTTTCCTTTGAATGCTACTTTTGGGGCTGCATTACAGAGCTGGTCTGGGCCATTCTCATATTCATCGTTTATGCCATCGACCTACCTACCTACATGCACCTATCACTGATGTATTTCCAGTGGCTGGTAAAAAATATTTGTGTACTCGATATTGGATTATCTTTATTTATTTAGACCAATTACTTGAGTAAGTTATAAGCTTACTCAATACCTTTTACTCTCAAGCTCTTCCTTTACAGTTTTTAATGAAAAAATACATTTAAACAAAGTCATATGTTCTCCTTCATATTGTAGGACTTATTCAGAGCAATCACAGGATCAGTCCTCCTTCTTGTTACTTCTCTTATCTGTCTTAGCTGGGGATGGACAAGTTCCGGGGGAGTTGCTGGTTCGGTGAGTAAATTGGCAAAGACTGCATTCGTGGCTGAAAGGATAATCTTAAAAGACAAAGTAATAAAAGTTATCGGTTACTCTGCCCCGAAATGAATATCTAATGGTGTTGCTGTCAAACTCTGATCACATTTTACAAAATTAGATCCTAATGTACTTTTTAGTGATTATAAGATGTGGTATGTATATGAACGATTGATTTTCTTTTTTGCATTTTATGACCCTTGTGCTTTCACCATTGTTTCTTTCACACTTTTTTCATGCTTGCTCTTTCTTTAAGATTTTTGGTTTGCTGGCAGCAGCAGTGCTTGGATATGATGCCTTTGGCATAATCAAATACATTAAAAGTCTGAAACAGCAGGGGGCGACTGTGGCTGTTAGTAAGTATCAGCACCAACATTCATCAATAATCACTATAAAGTTATATGCAATGATTTTAAATGTCCTTTCCAAATGTTAGAAACACTTAAATAAAGAAAACATCTTGGATGTTGTTTCACAAATACACAGAATTACAGTCAAAATCTTCTTTCTGTGCAGTTTTTCTTCAGTTTTTGCCAGGCTTTAATGATACAACAGCTCAACTAATTGTTTTACATGTTCTGTTTTCCTTCCCAGGTGTTGTTATGGTCGAAAATGTGGTTTACTGAATACAACAGGAACTCCTAAGGTTTTCACATACTGTATGTTTACAGTTGATAATTTTTTATATTTTTGTCATTTCTTGTTAACATCTAAAAATCTTGATTAAAATGACACATTTTCAAATATACTTAATGTTATGACCTTAAAGAGTGCAATTATTAGCCTGTTGCATATTTTCTGTTGGAGATCAATAATACACAGTAATATACAAACCTCATAAACTAAAAAATTAAGTGAGATTTTAACATTTTATTAAGAACCAGCTTTCACAAAACCATATATAAAGGTACAAACACAAAAAAGAGTTCAAAAGGTTGTGTTCCCAAAATGCTAATTCACCTATATGAACGCAACAGTCTCTCATTTAAAAAGCCCTACAATAAAAAAATGGCAAAGACAGACATCCAGTTCATATAAAAAATATTCACAATAACAAAGAAAGACATTTAATACACTTAACCCTAAAATCGCTAAGTAAAAATGAATAAAAGATTTAAAAAATAAATAAAACTATAAAAGACGAATGATTAAAAAAAACATAGAAAACAGCAGCACCACAGACTGGGAAGATTGATTTTCAACACTGATCCTACCATAGATGTTGGCAAGAAAAGAGTCTCCTGAGAAAGATACTATATAATAGTATCTGTGAGTAAAGACTGTCTGCACATTATAAAGTGCACTTGAATTACTAGTCACCTCTGTACTGTGTGGGGACTGCAAACTGGTCTCCTCTGGGATGGGCCGGTTCTGTTGTGTGTTGTTCTGCCATTTGTTGTGTTGCAGCTAAATGGTCCCCAGCTATCCTAGTAGACCCAGATGGTCCAGTGCAGTTTTGGATGCTATCTCTGAGCTCAGACAGCTGGTGAGAATGGTTAACAAGGGTGCTATTTACATGAGACAGATACCCATCAGAGTGTCTCTCCAGCTCTCCTCGAATTCTTTCTAGGTCGTCAGCCAGGTGTGCCAGGCCTCCACACTGACCCTCCACACGAGCAACACGACCCCCGACTTCAGTCACCTCTTTCTGGACACCCAGAGCAGTGGAACGGCAACCCTGGAGCTCTCCGGCCACTCGGCGCCGCAGATCCTGGAGTTCCCCTTTCAGACGGGTCAATTTTCGCTCCCCAGTACCCAACATAGATGCCTGACGTCCCACCAGCTGAACCACACCCTTCACCTGCTGCGCAAGCCTTTCTTCTCTTTCTTGCCAGGTGAAGTTGGTTTGGCCGACCTCTCTGATCACAGAGCCGAGATACTCTTGCAAGCCACAGAGAGACCTGTTAACAGAGTTCATGCTAACTTTCAGCAGGGTCACCTCACTCTGAAGACCTGCCTCCTCTTGTTTCTCTGCCAACTGGACAAGAAGATTATGTAGAGTGGCGTTGAGGTTGTTCAATCTCTCTACTTGTAAATCAAGTTTCCCATTCATTTCCTTGTGGTTGTCCTCACTTCCCTCATCCTCAGTTCCCAAAGGAGTGACATATCCTGTAAGAACAGGCTGTGGAACACAAGATGAAGTGCACATGATCTCTATGGATTTGAGCTGTTTCTGTAAACGGTCCAAATCGTCCTCAACTCTTCTTCTGAGTGATTCTACTTCTGTCTCCAGTGTGGGCACAGCCTGACCCTCTAGTAAAGTTGGTGCTGTGACATTACCTAGCTCCTCCACTGCAGCCAAAAGACGACTTTCGAGAGCCTTAAGCTTCCCCTCCAATTGCATCTCCAGGTTGCTATGCCCTCTTTTGTTAATGGTTGCTTCCTCTTGATTTAATGCAATGTTCATCTTGGATTCCATGTAGCCCAGTCGGCCTTCCAACATGCCCTCTATATGGTCCTTGTGTCCACCAAGTTCAGCACGTAAATGAATTTGGGACTCATTGAAGCCACTCACTGACTGCTCCACATAAATGAGCCTTTCAGTTAGACCTGATATGGCAATGCAGCAACCCTCTTCAGGCTCCAGGTCTCGAAGCTGAGCCTGCAGTTTTTGGAGTTCTCTCCTTAATTCTATGGCCCTTATGTCTAGGACTTGCTCAATTTGCTCTTGTCCATCCAAACGTTCCTCCTTGCACTGAAGGCGCACCTCTGCCATACGACCCTCGCATCGCTCCTCAGCACTCTCCACACGCTTTTCAAAGCCATCTAAGATGGCCACTCGTGTTTCGCTCATTTTGGACTCCACCGTTGTCTCCAGGGCCTTTTGAAAGTGAGTTTGTGTAAGGTTCACTGACCTATTTGACAGTCTTTGAAGGGTGTTGTTGTGACCCACGACTGCTGCTCTCAACTCTTCCATCTCAGATGCCTTTGCCACAAGCTCTGCTCGTAGCTCTGAAACCTTTTCAGCCAAATCGACCAAGTTTGGGAACTGACCCACCACATCTGAACCCTCAATATCTGGTGCACCTCCAGGCAGATCTCCAAAACCCACAGAAGTGTCCCTGGACAGGGAAGGAGCGGCGAAAGGGCTGGGTCCTGCAGAAATGAGAGCAGTCAACATTCGGTTGGCATCTTCACGGAGGGAAGCACGCAAGCTGTCCTCCAGGCCTGTCACTGTACCACGAAGAGTCTCTAGACCAAGAGAGAGTCGCTGCACATCCTCTTCTATCCTATCCAACCGCTCATCTTCGATACTGTTATCATTATGATCTGTGAATGCATTATATTTATCTAGTTAGTCTGAACACACTTGCAGCTTTATACTGTACAAAGAAATTATGACTCTAGAAAACTGTATATACTAGAGTGTATAACTGTAAAATATAGCTAATTTACCTTGGTTTGTTTCACTTCCACCAGAGGGCGCCTGTGCATTGGGAACAGGCCCCAACAGGCCCTCACTATGTTCTGGTATAGAACTATAGTGATCTGGCTGTGGATTCTGGTAGTCTGTGATTGGCTCATTCTCTTCTGGGATTACATCATGGCCAAGATCTTGAGGCTCTGGCATCGGTTCAGGATAATCTACTTCCAGTTCCTGGTGGTCTGGAGAAATTTCAGCTGAGGTATCTCGGGAAGAGGGACCAGTATTAGGGCCTGGGTATTCATTCATGCCATTAGGTGGTGTTTGAGGTTGATTCCAGGGGTTTCCATTGAAGCTGGGATAGGGAAATTGGCCTTTAAATGAAGGCACTGGACCCTTTTGAGAGGGATTGGGACCTTTAAATGAAGGCATTGGACCCTTCTGCATAGGCCTGGGACCCTTCTGTGCAGGCATGGGCCCTTTAAAAGAAGGCATAGGACCCTTCTGTGCAGGCATGGGCCCTTTAAAAGAAGGCATAGGACCCTTCTGTGCAGTCATGGGCCCTTTAAAAGGAGGCATAGGATCCTTCTGCATTGGCATAGGTCTTTTAAAAGAAGGCATAGGACCCTTCTGCATTGGCATGGGCCCTTTAAAAGTTGGCATAGGACCCTTCTGCATTGGCATGGGCCCTTTAAAATGAGGCATATGACCCTTCTGTGCAGGCAGTGGTCCTGTGAATAGGGGCCTTGCTTTCATTCCATATACCGCAGTACAACCAACACCTGCATATCCAGGACAGCATTTCCACTCCAGCTCTGTCATAGTCTTATATGCAACTTTATACATGGGTTTGTAGTACATGTGATACCTGTAAGAACAGACAGGGTGTCAAAATGAGCTAAATCTAACAAATGCATTTTTTTATATAAATATATATTTATATACAAATGTATGACAGTTAAATAGTTATTAATAGCTTACTTTATAGTTGGGCATTTCTGACCCCAAGCACACTTGTTGTACTCTGGCTTCATGAAGGGAGCCGCTCCATCCTGAATAGTGAACGAGACAGTCTTCTCCACAACATATGCACAGTGGTTCCTAAAGAGATACAATTATATAACACTCAATCATTGAAGTTGTCAATAGCAAGAAAAACAAATGTTCCCTCTCTCTTAACACTGAAAGAATCAGCTATTTGCTGTGCTGTACTCAATATGCTATGTTACCTAAATAAATGTTACCTAAACCAACCTTTATATATTAACATTAGCCAACCAGTAGTTAATACAAACTAACAATCAACAGAATTTCAACATTTATTTATCTTGGTTAACATTTATTTGTACATATATTTTAACATTAAAAATGACATACACTAACATTGTTTTATAGTTCCACTAACAATTACAGAATACATAATCACATTAAGCAAAATTAATAAATTCTACATAAATTATCATTGTTGTTGGTGATGATACCTAATGCATTTACTAATGTTAATGTAAAGATCTCATTGTAAACATTTTTATTCTTTATGAATTCACCACATTTGAGGAGATTTATGATAGCACCTCAATGTAAACCAAACATATTGCACACAACAGTAATACCAAACTGGAAAATGTTAACTCAATTATTTAGTGTCTACAGGAAGAGCTGGACATGTGGTCTTGTGTCATATTTTCTTAACTACGATCTTAAACAGCATCTCACATGATGTTGGAATGGAAGATTCCTTTATATTGAAATCATTTAGTAACATCCAACAGCTATTTCATCACCTGTGCGATCAATTAAGAGAATGAATATTTCGCTCATGGATACTCACTTATGCCTGGCTGTCGGTTTTGCTGAGGTGTACAGTGGATGGGGTCCAGAGTAGATGCTGTATCGGTTTGGCGCAGGTTGAAATGCTGCCACAGTCAGAAAAGAACTCCAAAAAAGGAGAAAACAGTGCAAATTTATCTCCAATAACATGATGTTTGTATATTATCAATGCTGGGGAAAAACTAAGAAACCACAGAGGGAAATCCCTCTATTCCACCAGAACAGTAGCTAAAAAAATTCTTCACCAAAAATTGAGCATATACCTAAAAATTTACATATGCCTTGTGTTATGTAATAAAAGTGTGACACTAGCTAGTGTCGATACAAAAAAAAAATCTCAGTGTCTAAAAAGGACACTATTTGCTCCACTAAAAATGACACTATTTGCTCCAGTTGTGGTGGTGATGCTGAGATTCCTGCAGAATGTTGGGACTGAGAGTTCTGGTCACCTCATAAAACACCGGACCACCTCATTTACATAGATCCACCTACTATGCCACCTAACACAATTTACACAAAGGTGCTATTTTTGAGACCTGATCCACACAGTACAAGTACAACAGTGATGTTCAGAGGTTTGTAGGAAAGACTTAAAGATGGATAAATAATAGTAATAATTGTGAGTACGAATTAAATAATTACAAATCAGGGTCAATTAATAGTAATTATCATCGACTGATATCAGTTTAAAAGTGAGATCTTGCCTTCTGAAATGTCTGGTGTCATGATGTCACATTTGATTGCGTTGATAATCTAGTTATGGGAATGTGTCTTTAAAACCCTCGGCCTGATGTAAAGTGTCTGATTATTGGCCATTTTTTAAACACTAAATGATACAGGAGCATATGGCTCTGCACATAATCTAAAAAAGCATATGGACTCACTAGCGGCAGGCTGCAGTCACATGCTCACACACACAAACACAGACACAGCCATATGGAACAAATACAGTTTAACTCAGATAAACACTGAGAGCCGGACTGTAAATACTAACGATTACTTGGCAATAGCAAAATAGCTCTAATGAAAAATATACAATGTGAAAGAGAATCTTTCCTGTTGACCATGCTTGTCCCATATAGGATTAATTGCAAAGCTGAACAAACGAACAATCATTGAAGTAACCACTCCTTTCTCTTTATTGCTATGACATCTGTCCACAGTACTTGTATCCATGGCTGTCGCTATGGTAGTGGTCGAGGTGTGTGGTGGTGTTGCAAATTTTGAACTATAGGTCTGGGGATAAAGTGAGAATTCCAAACACTCTTTACTACTCATAAACCTTCACATAATTCTACTCATAGAGAAAGTCACCTATAACACACCGCCAGCAAACACACACAGTACCTCAAACCTTGCCTCTAAAAAACCACAAGGGCAAAACAAACCATGCCTTTGTTTAGTTGCAGTGGCTAATTAGCCAACAATGTTTACACTGTTTCCAAGGGCTGTGCTGCTCTAATGTGGAGGGTCAGGAATCTGTATAAACATAGTTTCACATTTTCACTTTTCCATATTTGCAAAAGCTCTGCTGATGTAGTCATGCAGATCTGAAATAAAGAAATCTGTAAATCACTGTTAGTATGACTTAAAACCTGAAAATAAAATTGAGTAAACGTGTTTCTTCAATTTTGGACAATTTTGACATCAATCTGTAATCAAAAAAATTACTTTGATTAAAATGAAGTCTGGAAGTGATATTTACATTCATTTCTTATGTACATTATTTATTTACATCCATACTCAAAAATGATTTGATGATGAGCCAATGCAACTTCATTCTTGTACATTTTGTGACATTTCATTTCATGATCCCCTAAACTTTCTAAAACAAAAGTTAACTTATTGCTATTGCATTGCATTAATTATTTTTTGGCATTAATAGAAACAGGGCTGGGCATTTCTAGTTCCCAGCATGCTTTGCATGGGACTGGATGTGGAGATTAATTGTTTAAATGAAGTCTTATTTAGCAAAATGAT
Source organism: Sinocyclocheilus grahami (assembly GCF_001515645.1). Classification (NCBI taxonomy): domain Eukaryota; kingdom Metazoa; phylum Chordata; class Actinopteri; order Cypriniformes; family Cyprinidae; genus Sinocyclocheilus; species Sinocyclocheilus grahami. The sequence continues at coordinate 586,840 of NW_015505563.1, read as the reverse complement.
ACAAATTGTCAATGTTTAATTGTCTGTAAGTTTCAAAGTCTGTCAGATTCAAAGTCTAGGTCTGGGTGAAGTTATAGACGGTTATTAATGTGCCGCTCATATAAAAAATAACAATTTTAAATCTGTTAATTTTGAGGTAAAGAAACACCAGTTAAAAATTCAGACATGCTCATATCATTCCACACTCCCTTTTTTTCTCAAAAAATAAAGAAATTTCATCTCAAATCAATATTTCATGTCGATGTCATTAACAAAGCAAAGACCTTGAGGATGATTCAAACCTCTGCTTCACGTTGGTGTCCTGATCACCCTGTCTTGGTTTATTATGTGTGTCTGACTGCTCAGTATCCTTTAAAAATGTACAACTTTGTAAGTGAGGTCTTTTTAAAAGACCATATGCCATAGCTCTGGCTTGTTTCAAATGGCTTTCTAAAGAAATGACTCCCGAATGTTAAGTATGTTTGTCTGTGTGACACCACCCTCATATCATTCACCAACTGTTTGACAAAACATGCACAGTATGTTGTTGGCACTGGCTTTCCACTACCACACCGGGCACACATACACCATTCTTCACAACCACCTCCACCCAGGAGGTCCACAGGACATGACATCACAATGAGCCAGCTGTTCAGGCCTCAAACTCTCATAATGCTGTTCTGTATTCATTAGTGGGCTGAACCTGCATTCATCAGGTGTAATGATGTGTTACACCTCAAGCAGGGTGGAGCCCTTTTCATTTCAATCACAATTTGCACCTTGTAGAAGCCAAAACTAGTGATTGATTTAAAGAGCACAAAACATGGTAAATAGGCTATGGGGTGTGTGCGGGGTCAAATGTTCTTTTTAAGGGGACAGAAACCATGAGCAAAAGTTTTAGTAAGGCCTTTGACATGGACATAAAGATGATTTATTATTATTATATTTATTATAATTATTATTTCTCTTTAATTTTCTAGCATTTTTTCCGTTGTCTTTGTCTGTTAAAATATTAGCACCAACCATCCACATTCAACTCCTAGTGGTGAAATCAGTCAAGTCAACTGTGTGTTTGTCTGCTCAAGACTGTTATGTTTGGTGTGAAGTGTGGCTGATGCCTGGCACCTTTCCACCACACTGAAACTTACGGAAACAAGACTGAGAATGTTTGTTCTCTGTCCAGAACCAAATCAGTTTCTTCTCTTTTCACCAAAACTGCAAGACAAATGTATAGAACTCAGTACAGAGCTTGGAGTAAAACTTTCTTGGATTCACTATAATCTCAACATCTCATCAAAAGTTTAAAGTTTACAGATATTATATCAAAGTTTTACAGATATGATACTGAAATTTAAATCATAAGCCTATAGGCTATTCCACAACAATATTTCTGAAATACAACAATTCAGAAAGATGAAAAGAAAACATCTCAGCACAACAGAGAAGCAAAACAGAGAGAATACTTTAGTAGAGAGGGCTAATTTGCCCTCAGATTCTATCAGTGATGCTACTTCACTTTCATACATGACAACACTACTTAAAGTCAGAGGGGACAAATTTATAGTCTGCCATTTATTCCGCATAACCCCCCCCCCCCCCCCCCCCCCACCAATATAAATTCAATATTGGATGATAATACTGTCACTATTATCATTTTAACAGTGATGACAGAAATGACAGAAGGATACGATTTTTTAAAGTGCTGTTCAGGGCCATCACTTGAACTCCCAGGGCCCAGGACAAGCCTTTATAGACGGAACCCCATGGCCCAACAAGTAGACTACTATAATGCGCAATCACACAAACATAACATTTCAAGTTTCCCTAGTCAGTTATCTTTATTAAATACACTTCAAATGTGTGTATTTCACATGACTAACGTTTGTTAATTAAGAAGAAGATTTTAATTTAAAGCAAATTATCTGTGTCAATGTATAATGTATACTGATGGTAAATTCAGGGTTGCCCACATATGAATGATTGAATAATTGCATTTTTGTTCGTTTTAAAAGTATTTTTTGAGAGTCTGATTTAAGCTGATAGACCTATTGTAATTTTAACTGTAAGGTGTTTTAAAGTAGTGCCTGTGTATATAGGTTGCAAACAACACACTGATGTCTAAAAGTGTCTGAATGGTTTGAGGACTGCATGTAGGCCTACAGTATTCGGTAAAGTTTCTTGAAATTGAAGAACTTTCTTCTGACCCGGATGTTGACCGATAACGTGCAAACAACTGCAAGGGTAATTTGAATGGGTGGCGTTAAGCAAGCATAGTGTAACGACGACGCACAACTTAACTGTATTAACTGTCACCCCCCATTTTTTAAAATAGGCATGCAGGTGCACTATCCAAACTTAAATTGTTGTAATTTATGAACACTTTGGAATACAGACATAAGGTTGGTCTCTTTTTAAAGAAGAAAATCAGCAAATTATCGCAAAAGTGGAATTTTTTCTGTGGAAAAATTTAAGTATCAAAAAGTTATAGTAGTTTAAATTTACTGTAAAGAAAATGCACTATATTAATTTTATTTTATTTTATATATAATAAATATTTTACATATCAGGTTTTACTCTAAAATTGGTATAAAATTATAGCCTTATGTCTAAATAAGTTATGTTCCAAATTTGAAGTTGATATGAAAACAATTGAGGTTCCTGTGAGATTTTATTTAGGGCGTTATACCACAAGCAGCCACCGGGTGCCATCCAAACTCCATTGAATTTTTTTTATGCATTTTTCTGTCACAAATGTCTAGATTTCTTTATCAATATTACTTCTATCTCAAAATATCGACCAAATATGGAATCCTGAGACTCAGACCTTTCCAATTATATGTTTTTTGTCAAGATTATAAAAAGTTTTGATTTTAAAAGACCGTAATTCATTTTGTAATATGACACTTGACACTGCCCACTAAGGGGGAGGAGACCGCCAAAAGATTTTAAAGTACCATTTCCATGGTAACGCAATGTCTGATTTCGAAATGGTTTTCACAGGATGAATCTTGGGCTTCTAAGCTTTCAAATGATATATGATTTATGATGATTACTAAAAGATTTGATAGAGAAAGAAGACAACAACAAAAAAGAGCGCCAAACATCCCACAGGTGGGACGGTGACAGTTAAGGGGTTAAAAAGAGCCCCCTGTTCCATTTCTTATATTTTTAAACTTTTCAAATCTGACAGTCCTTCGCTCCCGAGATCTGACTGGATAGAAAAATATCCACCGACTGAACCTCAGGGGATGCAGCTGGTTATTACGTGGGTACTGTTTACGTTATTAATGCATATTCCGGTGTAGGTCTGATACTCACAGGAGGACTGTTTTTGCAAACTAGTAGCCAGTGTTGGGGAAAGTTACTTTTAAAAGTAATGCATTACAATATTGCGTTACTCCATAAAAAAGTAACTAATTACGTTACTTAGTTACTTTTTATGGAAAATAATGCGTTACGTTACTTTTGCGTTACTTTTTAAATCTGGACAGGGATTGCTTGTTTGTTTATAAAAAAGTTATATTTTGGCAAATATAAAAGCCTTTTCACACCAAAAGCGAAATGAATAAGCCTCAGGCTGAAGGGAAAGTACATTTACGCCCGTACAGAATGCAGAAGAAGACATTTCAACACACTTCAGCAATAAACAAAGACTAAAAAAAAAAAAAAAGTAATTTTTGCTTATTAGTATGGTTGAACTGGATCATCGAAGGTCAGAAGCAAAAACATTGGTTAATAGAATGGGATTAAATACATAAAGGATATTTGTGTTGTTTAACATTGAATTATTGCAGGTTTGTGTCATATTCTGAGTTGCATTCTTTTTATTCATTTTGAGGAATACTGAATCTGTTTGTTTTTTTGCGAGTGAGATGAATTCATGCATATTCATATTTATTTTAGAACTACAGTAACATCTTCTGATTTCTCTCCACATGGGGACAGGAGAGCTGTCAATCAATAAATTGGGGGGGAAAAAGTAACTTGCTTTACTTATTTGAAAAAGTAACTCAGATATTCTCTTATAAATTAAAAAGTAATGCGTTATTTTACTAGTTACTTGAAAAAAAGTAATCTGATTACGTAACTCGCGTTACTTGTAATGCGTTACCCCCAACACTGCTAGTAGCAAACCTACAAACTTCTGCTCAGAACCCGTACAATTGGGTTTAGGCGAGGTTCTTGTTGAAGATTTGCTGAGAGAATTGAGGTGAAATGCCTCCCTCTAGTGTTTATATTGCAAGAAGAAAATATCTAAGATTTTAAAATCGTTTTATAAACATTAGTGTAGGATATAATACAGGCATTCATGCATAATTCTAGTCAATAAGTCAATAAAACTAACAATACAGGGATTTTAAATTATTTTGATGAAATATTTGAAGGGTCACATAAATACATCCCCTAATGTGTATGTTTGCAGTTCACATAATTACAAGCTTTGCGTTCTCTCACTGGGACGTGAGAGAGAATCAGACGACTGTTTCTCACGAAACACCCCTTTGGTGACAAATATAACGATTAGAAATAACCTAATACACGATTCTAGGGGGTTCCACATGAATTGCATATTTTACTTACTTTTTAAAAATGTGTAGATTTAAGAGTCAATTTAGCAAATACCATTTTATATAGGTTGCGTGCGATCACATGATATTTATTTATGATAGACTATAGGCTATAACATACTTAGTATGTTTCATTTATTTTATTTAAGAGATCGTACATTTAAAATATATTACATACATTATGTAATAAAGAGGCGTTTCTTCACAGAATATGAAAAGCTTCATAACAGAGCTGGTTGAAGTGAACAGTGCGCGTGGGGAGGCGCCCGTGTGAGAATGAGCAGCGCGCGATGTGTATACTTTCATATTTTACACTGTCAAGCGCGTGAGTCGATCTCTACACACTGGATGTACCTGCTAAAGAAACACCTTTCAAGGCGCCCAGGGCGGAAAATGGGACACCTCAGTTCCCAACTTTTAATCTAACAGGAGTATTGTTTCTTGTTGCAGAGTCTGGATTGTTGACATGGCAGTAGACGGTAATTATGCATATTAACGAAATTTTATTCATAAAGATGATCGTAGTCGTTAGTACGTTGCAAGCTAGAGATGATTCGATGTATCTGCTGTCCCAGAATAATATTCTCTTTTTAATTTCCTGATTATATAAGTTTGAATATATCATATAATTTGAATGAAATATTAATGTTGTAATTGCAACAGCTATCTGAGCATCTGCTCAGGATAAAATAGCCTGTACCTGGTGACATAGTTGGTTTTAAAGAATTAAGCATGTTGACAGTCTGCTAATATGTGTATGATGGCTCATCAGTTTTTGGGGTTCAGTGTGTTCAGGGTCACAGCCTTGTATTTTGAATCAGTTCAAATGAATTTCGAATTGAGTTATTTGCTCTTAATATTTGCTTAACGAAAACTCGTGACTCTAATAAGCAGGCAATAATGTTTTTTTTATTTTTTTTATTTCCCCGGCTCTCCATTATGAGTATATAATGCCAAAATAACTGGTTTATTGATATGTTGTGAAGTCTGAGTAAAGAATTAGCCTATCTGTTTCTTTGAACATTTTGTGATTTGTGTGTGTGTGTGTGTGTGTGTGTGTGTAAATTGAAAGGTGTTGACTTGTAATAATGGCTTCTCATTGACAAAATCCTGCACACCATTCCACGTTTCAACATGTCCTTGAAAACCTCAAAAAACTCTTATCTTTTTCCCTCACACATTCAAACCTAGAACTGTATGCAATCTCAGAACACCATGAAACTGTCTTCAATCTCTGTAGTTTTAAACCAGTTACCTGCTGAGCAGTTTGTGTCACTACACCACGTTAATGAAGGCTTGCATATTCATTTTCGCATTCATCAGCATAGATGAGGCCAAACAGATCTGAAGCAGCTACAGCTCCACATTTCTCTCTCTTTCAGTCTGTAGCTCATTACTTCACACAGATGTTGTGTTTCTCTCCCTTCCCTAAAGTCCAAACCCCTCATGCTGTTTGGAGATCTCTGGCACACTTGCTTGGTTTCTCACAAGAGACCACATCGTTAGTTCAGTCCAGTGGGTACGGCAGGTGAGAAAAACACCTTGGCCTGGATTTAATTGTTTCAGGGAATGAAGAGCTGTCATGGATGATGGATCTCTAGATAAAATATGGATTTAGATTCACTTTTTTGATTGACACATGCAATGAAAAAAGCCTGGCTGTAACCACGTATTCATGATATTCAAATGTAATAGTTTAAAGGAATAGTTTAACCTAAAAATGAAAGTTGTGTCATCATGTGCTCACACTCATGTGATTCTGAACTCATACCATTTTATTTCTTCTGTAGACAACAAATGGAGATGGTGATGCTGCTTTTTTCCATACAGTGAATGAAAATGACACAAAAAATTGCTATTGGTGTTGTTTGTCAAGTCTGGAGATGGACAACATCTGGTCACCATTTCGTTTTATGGAATAGAGCAACATGAACATTTTGCTAAATTGCTCATTTAGCAATTTGTTTGTGCTTTACAGAATAAAAAAATAGTTTTTTTGGAGCTACATGATTGTATCAATAAATAAATTACTCTTTTTACAAATTAGCCACTGGACTGTACTGGTATACCACTATGAATATTCATCTAAGAATAATTTAAGTTGGTTACAACCTTGAACATAGATTAGATTTTTGATACAAGAACCACATACACTTTTATTCAAAAGTTTGGGGTCAGTAAGATTTTTTGAAATAAATTAAGACCATTATTCAGCAAGGACCCATTAATTGATCAAAAGTGACAGTAAAGACATGCATAATGTTACAAAATATTTCTATTTCAAATCAACGCAGTTCTTCTGAACTTCTTCTGGATAATAATAGGAAATGTTTCTTAAACAAAGCAGCATATTACAATATAATATTACATATTACACTGAAGACTGGAGAAATGGCTGCTGAAAAATCAGTGTTGTCAGCACAGCAGCACAGCAGTAAATTATGTTTTAAAATATATTCAAATAGAAAACAGTTGTTTTTAAAAAAAATTTTTTTTACAAAATTTACTGTTTTACAGTTTTTTTTTTGCTCAAATAAATGCAGCCTTGGTGAGCATAAGAAACAAAATATTTCTATTTCAAATCAACGCAGTTCTTCTGAACTTCTTCTGGATAATAATAGGAAATGTTTCTTAAACAAAGCAGCATATTACAATATAATATTACATATTACACTGAAGACTGGAGAAATGGCTGCTGAAAAATCAGTGTTGTCAGCACAGCAGTAAATTATGTTTTAAAATATATTCAAATAGAAAACAGTTGTTTTTAAATATTTTTTTTTTACAAAATTTACTGTTTTACTGTTTTTTTTTTTCTCAAATAAATGCAGCCTTGGTGAGCATAAGAAACTTCTTTTTAAAACCATTAAAAAAATCTTACAGACCTGAATGCAAATGTACATATAAAACTCTGCTTTCTATAGACTTTTCCATTTTCCCGTTAGTGGGTCAAGAATAAGGTTTCAGGAGGATATACTGTTTCTAGATTTAGAAGCACATCTTTTTGTGCAGAAATAAATAGAAACAAGGGCAACATCTGTCCAGGACTAACAGGCCTTGGCGTGTTTTCACCCTCCAGCCACTGTTGTGCGACATCTCTCTAATGTCTGCTTCAGAGGCACTGTGATGAAAGACTGTGTTCATCTGTGACTCCATCCCAAATGCATTCACACAGGCAGGCATCCCCCATGCACTCTTGATGAGGACGGCCTTTGTAGCCGCCTGTGAGGCTGCAGGGAACAAGAGCAAAAGACATCTCTTTTATCTCATCCAGGCCTCCACCTTCCAACACACACACAAACTTATAGTCTCTCCCTCTCATCAACTCGTGCTTATGCATACACACATATGGAGATATATTTCCATCACACAAACTGTCATGCACAGAGATGACTGATTGTACTCATTTGTGCTAAGACTAAGGTGGTGATTAGAAGTCTGAGGTTTTAATGAGCACATACGCTCACTGTCTCTGTCTTTGTTTGTTAATGCACTAGCCTAACGCAGCTTCTGGAAGAAAATCTGCTTATGCTGCCCACTGACTCATTTACAGTCACCAGTCAAGCGAAACTGTGCTGTGCTAGTCTGCTGTATTGCTTTTAGAAATATGCACATTTATTTCATAGTTTTGCTCTCACAGTTAAATGTATATACACTGTCTTCTTGTGTGTTAAAGGGATAGTTCACCTAAAAATGAAAATTCTGTCATCATTTACTCATGTTGTTCCAAACCTGAATTACTCATTCTTTTGTGGAACACAAACAAAGATATTTTGAAGAATTGTTTTTAGCTGTTATGTTCATATAATGAAAGGCAGTGGGTTCCAAAAACTGTAGTGATATTTTAGTATCATGTATTAATTTTTATTTCATTTTATTTAGTAAAACACTTAGCAACATTTTTTTTTTCTAAACATAATAACAAAACCTAATTATATACATTTTTTAGTTTTAGTTAACTATAATAACCCTGCCAAAAACAACACTGAAGCATTTTTCAATATGTATTCTTTTGTGTTCCACAAAAGAACCAAAGTCTACTATTCCTTTAAAGCACATTTTGTACCAGTTAGATCCTAGCAGACGTCTTTATTAATTATATTTTCTGTTAACTGTTTCATGAATTGCAAATGCTAGTTTTGTCTAGCTCAGCAAGAACCGATGTTTCTAAAACGTTCGGTATTTAGCAGCACTTAAAGTTTTCCTTCCTGGAAATCTGGAGCCTCATATGCTTTTCATTAGATTACCCCATGGGCTACCAATGCTCTGCTTTTTTTATCACCCTCTGACACGCTAATGCATAATTTTCCCATTAACTTTGCTGACTAGTGTCTTTAGGTATTATTCTGGGAAGAATCCAACCCACCCAGTCAGCTTCAGGAGATATGGGTCATTCAAACATTTCTTATTTGCTTTTACTTAAGCCTAAACCTTAAACTCTTCTCTTAAACTCCAGTCCTCAAACTGACCTGTAACCACAGCATTTTTGATGGACATCACTACAAGGCACTAGTCATCCTGATGCCAGGTTGCTGCTGCTGCACATATCTGTGTCTTTCTGAAGAGGGAAGTCAGAATGTAAGAAAGAATGATGGAATTTGTTTTTAAATGAATGAATAAATGCCGAATCTCTCTTTTTCTGTTGCAGCGGCCTCCAGTTTTACTTTCTGTCGTCCTGCGGTGGAGTACAGGGCTCTTCCAGAGGACTTTAAGTACCAGCTGAGTCGTTGTGCAGGTGGAAACCTTACCTGGCATGAAGGGCACAGCCGCAAAACAGCCGGCGGCCGAACGGTCAAACTACTCCAACAGCCTGGAACCGAAGGACTGCAGGTGAGACCAAGAAGCTAAACCTCACTAGACGCTAGTGGCTGCAGTCATTTAGCCTCCTTGTTAGTGCATCCGCCTCCCATGCTGGAGACCCGGGTTCGAGACCCACTCGGAAACAAGAACGAGGTGTGGCGGTGAGGACCCGGGAGAGAGGGGTTACACTAACTAACCTCTGCACTTTTTTGGCCTTAATTTAAACCATCATTAATGAATGTTAGCCTCTTCCTACAGTGACAGGAGAGATAAACAGCTCTGTTTGATCTCTCCCCCTAATGGCTTCATATACAAATCCTTTGTTCAGCCCAGCTACACTTGTTAGTATTTTTCTCAACAATGCAAGTTTGTGTATCTCAGTACATGAAAGACTCACTGACATCTCAAAACACAGTGTGCTCTTCCCAAAAAAAAAGAAATTAGAAAACATCACTTTTATCACAAATCTTTTTTCCCTTTCATCAGCGCTGTTGTGATTATCTATAAACTTTGCCAAGACACGCCACATGTCATCGCAGAATGATCAAAGAAATAAGGACCTCAAGTGCCTGTTGACTATTTGTAGTCAAAAATGTTACTGTTATGTATGCATTTGTGTACTGGGGGCCATTTTTGATGGTTAGGGTTTGTATCTTCTCATTATTGTGCTCACACTGATCCTCTAGGGTCTGTGTGAATGGAACTCATGCTGTAAATAATTAATGTTTTACATTTAAGTGGTATGAATTCTTTTCTCACTGACAGATTCTGTAATGTATAGACTCTCTCTATAGCGTTGCCTATAGGGACATTGCAGAGTAAGAAGGATTGCATCAGCTTGTCTCCATTGTGTCAGAGTGCAGTTGAAGAAAGTATCTCGAATAATGGGCATTAAAATAGGAAAAGTTTGAAAGCTGCTTAGTCAGATCTATTTATAAGCCACAAACAAGGTACTTAAAAAGATGTAAATGCACTCACTGACATGCCTGATAATCTCATCTACAAGGGCTTAAAGGATTAGTTTCTCCAAAAAATAAATCTGTTGAAAACTGACTGACCCTCAAGCCAATCAAGATGTAGATGAGTTTGTTTCTTTATCGGGACAGATTTTGAGAAATTTATACATCATTAATGAATGTTAGCCTCTTCCTACAGTGACAGGAGAGATAAACAGCTCTGTTTGATCTCTCCCCCTAATGGCTTCATATACAAATCCTTTGTTCAGCCCAGCTACACTTGTTAGTATTTTTCTCAACAATGCAAGTTTGTGTATCTCAGTACATGAAAGACTCACTGACATCTCAAAACACAGTGTGCTCTTCCCAGAAAAAAAGAGTGAAAAAAAAAAGAAATTAGAAAACATCACTTTTATCACAAATCTTTTTTCCCTTTCATCAGCGCTGTTGTGATTATCTATAAACTTTGCCAAGACACGCCACATGTCATCGCAGAATGATCAAAGAAATAAGGACCTCAAGTGCCTGTTGACTATTTGTAGTCAAAAATGTGACTGTTATGTATGCATTTGTGTACTGGGGGCCATTTTTGATGGTTAGGGTTTGTATCTTCTCATTATTGTGCTCACACTGATCCTCTAGGGTCTGTGTGAATGGAACTCATGCTGTAAATAATTAATGTTTTACATTTAAGTGGTATGAATTCTTTTCTCACTGACAGATTCTGTAATGTATAGACTCTCTCTATAGCATTGCCTATAGGGACATTGCAGAGTAAGAAGGATTGCATCAGCTTGTCTCCATTGTGTCAGAGTGCAGTTGAAGAAAGTATCTTGAATAATGGGCATTAAAATAGGAAAAGTTTGAAAGCTGCTTAGTCAGATCTATTTATAAGCCACAAACAAGGTACTTAAAAAGATGTAAATGCACTCACTGACATGCCTGATAATCTCATCTACAAGGGCTTAAAGGAGTAGTTTCTCCAAAAAATAAATCTGTTGAAAACTGACTGACCCTCAAGCCAATCAAGATGTAGATGAGTTTGTTTCTTTATCGGGACAGATTTTGAGAAATGTATCTATCCAGCATAAAACAAAAAAACTATTATTGTTTATAATTTAATATATCCCTATGTGATTTTAACATGTTAGCCATTATTCATATGGAAATCGCATTCTGTGTAAAATATCACAATGACCCTGCACAAAATCACCTTTTAAAAGGTATTGCATACTCAGCAGTTATAGACCAATCCCTTGACACCAGCACATCTATTATATCTCATCTGGTATGACAGAAGTATACCCTTTTAGCTGAAGGTCAGCCAACCTGTGCTCATCTAGTAAAATACGTCTCTTGTCAAAGAACTGGTTCTATTTCATTCTCAACCCCTGAATTTGTAGTGCTTTAGTCTTTCATGCTCCATCTTCAATATTCTAGAAAATGTAGTTTTTTAGTACTTGCACTGAATCCTCAAAAATGTGAAATTGGACATCCGCTATCTATTCTCATGGACACTTAGTTTTGTTTTTGAGGCATTTATCTGAGACATGTATCATTTGCCATCATGATGCATGAACATGTAGAGTCCCAAAGCCTTCATTAGCTACTTGCCTGAGCTGTGAAAGACAAGCTTTTAAGTTTCATTGAAAAGAATCAGGCACTGAAAAACTTTATCTACTGTCGTATATAATGTCATGTAATAACATTAGTGATGTACAGCACTGTTCAAAAGTTTAGGGTCAGTATATTTAAAAAAAATTATAATAATACATTTATTCAACAAGGTGCATTAATCTAATCAAAAGTGGCAGTAAAGACTTGCATTCTGACAAACAAAAAAAAGAAATGCTGTTCTTTTTTAACTTTCTATTCATTAAATAATTCTGGAAAAAGTATTATGGTTTCCACAAAAATATTAAGCAGCACAACTTTGATAATAATGATTGATGAAATTATAATAATGTTTAATGAATATATAATAATGAAATGTTTCTTGAGCACCAAATCAGCAAATTAGAATGATTTCTGAAGGATCATGCAACACTGAAGACATAAAAAATGGCTAAAATTTTAATAATATTTTACAATATTATAATTTCAGAATTTTACTGACCACAAACGTTTGAATGGTAGTGTATTTTTATTTTATTTTTTGCCAAAAAAATTAAGTTTAAATAAATGAGTACTTTTTTTGGCCATCAATGGGGAAAGCTGCAGATTTAATATATCCCTATGTGATTTTAACATGTTAGCCATTATTCATATGGAAATCGCGAATTCTGTGTAAAATATCACAATGACCCTGCACAAAATCACCTTTTAAAAGGTATTGCATACTCAGCAGTTATAGACCAATCCCTTGACACCAGCACATCTATTATATCTCATCTGGTATGACAGAAGCATACCCTTTTAGCTGAAGGTCAGCCAACCTGTGCTCATCTAGTAAAATACGTCTCTTGTCAAAGAACTGGTTCTATTTCATTCTCAACCCCTGAATTTGTAGTGCTTTAGTCTTTCATGCTCCATCTTTAATATTCTAGAAAATGTAGTTTTTTAGTACTTGCACTGAATCCTCAAAAATGTGAAATTGGACATCCGCTATCTATTCTCATGGACACTTAGTTTTGTTTTTGAGGCATTTATCTGAGACATGTATCATTTGCCATCATGATGCATGAACATGTAGAGTCCCAAAGCCTTCATTAGCTACTTGCCTGAGCTGTGAAAGACAAGCTTTTAAGTTTCATTGAAAAGAATCAGGCACTGAAAAACTTTATCTACTGTCGTATATAATGTCATGTTATAACATTAGTGATGTACAGCACTGTTCAAAAGTTTAGGGTCAGTATATTTTAAAAAAATTATAATAATACATTTATTCAACAAGGTGCATTAATCTAATCAAAAGTGGCAGTAAAGACTTGCATTCTGACAAACAAAAAAAATAAATGCTGTTCTTTTTTAACTTTCTATTCATTAAATAATTCTGGAAAAAGTATTATGGTTTCCACAAAAATATTAAGCAGCACAACTTTGATAATAATGATTGATGAAATTATAATAATGTTTAATGAATATATAATAATGAAATGTTTCTTGAGCACCAAATCAGCAAATTAGAATGATTTCTGAAGGATCATGCAACACTGAAGACATAAAAAAATGGCTAAAATTTTAATAATATTTTACAATATTATAATTTCAGAATTTTACTGACCACAAATGTTTGAATGGTAGTGTATTTTTATTTTATTTTTTGCCAAAAAAATTAAGTTTAAATAAATGAGTACTTTTTTTGGCCATCAATGGGGAAAGCTGCAGACAGTTGGATTTTTTTAAGCTAGGACTCACTGGCCATGCTGATACTTCATTATTATTTTACCATGTTTTTCTTGGGTTTGAAGTAGGGCTGAAACGATTCCTCGAATACCTCGAGTGACTCGAATACAAAAAATCATCGAGGCAAATTATTTTGCCATTGTGCATAAAAACACCACAGAAAGAAAGAGTGCCAGTTTTCACCTCTAAAATCAGCATGATTACAAATGAGATTTTATTTAACAGTTAAATAAACAAGAAGGCAATATTAAGAGACTTCAGACACTATATTGCCTGATTTTGCCAAAAAAAATAATAATCCAAACAGTCACAGCGCTGTTTTGCGTCTCTGAGCAACATGACGGCGTTTCGTGTCTGAATGAATCAACCGTTTAAATGATTCGGTTCAATCGGAATGACTCACTTCTTAACAGTGACTTGCTGCCACCTACTGGCGGTTTTAATGTGACATTTAAAGTGTCTTTTCGTTTTTAAAATAATTTTAAATATCAGTATTCAATTTTTTTTTTTTTAAATAACAAAATATAATTTATACATTTGTAACTGCAGGTTAAATGCATTCATGTCCCTCTGTGTGGGAAATTCATCCCATGCAGATTCTGTGTTTCCTCTGCATTGCATAGATGAATTTTGATACTGATATAGTTCACTGATTTTTGCCTCTCACAAAAGCCACAAAGCCTTCCAAGACAGTAAAGGCTTATGTTATGTTTGAGCTAAAGCGAGTTAGACTGAAACTTGAAAGTTAAGTTGCACGACATAAATGCAATGTTTAGGTATTTTTTTTATTTTATTACTATTATTTTGATTTATGCCTTAGTTTTAGTTTGTACTGTTTACCTTTTTTAAAGTAATGTGAAATAGATTTTTGTTTTTTATTTATTTATTTTAGTTTATTTTTTATTTATATTTGTATTTTATTGATACTAAAAGAATCGATTGCTAAAGCCCTAGTTTGAAGCATTATGGTGTGAATATACGACTCATGTCTGAGCATATCACGGGGTCCCACTCACACACTGCTGCTTAGACCGCTGCTTCTCCCACTCACTCCTTGAGTGCCCTCTTGCTCACTAGAGACCCGTGTGGCATCCCGTCCTCCACAAATCCTCTTTTCTCTCAGTGGACACAAAGCATCAAGATCACAGACACACTGGGTGAGATCCATAGAAAAGGAAATAGAGAGAAAAGGAATATAGAGAGTTAAAAAAACAGGCGCAGTGTTTTTTCTGCAAAGCTATGGACTGAAGTGTTTAGAGTCACAGCACGAGAGGCTCAGTTGGAAATAAAGTGGGAAATGAACCCGAGGCGGCCTGTGCCCTCAGGCAGCGGTTCCACGCAGCATGTTACCATAGTCACACATGCAAAGATCACTGGAAACATGGAGATAATAACCTTAGGGGGATTTGCAATGCTGTAACTTGTTTATAGCTGCCAGCAAAACTGTGCATACATAATGCAGAGGCTGCAGAGCTTGTGTGTTTCCAAAGCGCTCATGTCTAGTGAAACTGTATCTCTCTCTGTCACTTTGTCTTTGTCAGGTCGTGCTCTCCTGAGATTGAATGGCGAGAAGTTAGAGCGGATGGGTTTGGTTCAGGAGACTCTGAGACAAGAGCTTCTCCAGCAGGTTCTACAACTACAAGTACAAGAGGAAGGGCGTAACTTACAGCTGCTGAGCAGAGGTGTGTGTGTGTGTGTGAATAAAGAGAAAAATGAGGAAGAAATATTCTGCAGCAGGTGGCATGACCTAAAAGCGATAATGTGAGCATAATGGAAAATGAAAGTTATGGCGAATTGGTGAATTTGTGCCTATTTATCTCTCCCTAGCAGCTTTATTTTATGTTTTAGTGCAGGGGGTTTTAAATTTTTGTATGGCCCAAATATGTTGAACTTCTTGCAAGGGACACCCTTTCCAACAACATAAGCCAAAAAAGTGACTAAAATAATATTTAGGAAACATTTACATTGTGTTTAGTTGACTGCATCTTTTTTCTACTCACTATTGGAGTTATGTCAGATGAATAAACCTGAAGAAAAATCTAAAACTAGGGCGGTCACTAGAACAAAATAACCAGTGTGCTCACAGTATGAAATAAATCAAGAAATTAACTAATTCATTAACATTTGTGAATTTTATGAACAGTCAGTACTAGTGACAAATAAAAATTCTAAGATAATGGTTGCTTGTTGATAGTCCCACGTTTGGAGTTGATAAGATTTTTTTTTAAAGGGGTCATATGATGCGATTTCCATTTTTCCTTTCTCTTTGGAGTGTTACAAGCTCTTGGTGCATAAAGAAGATCTGTAAAGTTGCAAAGGCTAAAGTCTCAAATCCAAAGAGATATTCTTTATAAAAGTTAAAGGAACACTCCACTATTTTTGAAAATATAGGCTCATTTTCCAACTCAGTTAAACAGTTGAGTTTTACCGTTTTCGAATCCATTCAGCCGATCTCCGGGTCTGTAGTCAGTAGCACTTTCAGCTGCAGCTTAGCATAGATCATTGAATCTGATTAGACAATTAGCATCTCACTCAAAAATGACCAAAGAGTTTCAATATTTTTCCTATTTAAAACTTGACTCTTCTGTAGTTACATCGTGTACAAAGACGGAAAATGAAAAGTTGCGATTTTCTAGGTGTTCCAAAAATGGACACAACTAGAAATCAGTGGTTAAGTTGTATTTACAACACTGTTCCAGAACACTTCAACCCAAATATTCAGATGTATCCAGCACATTTTATGGAGGACTGTTCCCTGATTCTGATCCATATGACCCCTTTAATGTTTTTGAGAGAAGTCTATTATGCTTGTCAAGGCTGCATTTATTTGATAATAAATACAGTAAAAACAGTAATATTGTGAAATATTATTACAATTTAGAACTACTGTTTTCTGTTTTAATATATTTTATAATGTAATTTATTCCTGTGATGGCAAAACTGCAATCATTCTAAAGGCCTGTTCACACCAAGGACAATAACTGTAAAGATAACGATAAATGTAGTTCTAAAAATTGTTCTCAATATTAAAGAATAGCAGAGTCCACACCACAGCAACTGGCCTTAAGATGCTGAATTTGTGCTCAAGAAACATTTCATATTATTACCAATGTTGAAAACAGTTGTGCAGATTTTTGTGAAGATTTTTTTTTTCAAGATTGTTTGATGAATAGAAAGTTCAAAACAACAGCATTGAACCATAGTTTGAACCATAGTGTGTACTAAAAACCCAAATCCATAAAACTGCCCAAAAACTGCCTCCTCAATTTTGATGTCCAGCATGTAGCACCGATATATGTATGTAGGTTGCCATTGGAGAACTATTCTGAGACGTTTTAGATTCATTCACTCATTCATGCTTTTTCTCTTCTTTCCATCCCTCACTTTCCCTCTTTTTTTCCAGGGCTATCCGGAAACCTGTCATAGCTTCGACCATGCGTGCGACAGTTCTACCAGACTGCCTGCACTCTGAAGGGACATCAGTGTGTCTGGTCCGACTGAGGCCAGAGACATTTGACTGAAGCTGTCATGGACTGGGACACAGGGACAGGTTTCAGTTATACAGTTCAACCCCCACATTCTCACTACGCTTAAAGAAAACTCATACCAGATGAGACCTACAAAAGGAGCTTTTCATGTGCACTCATGATTTATCTACCCCAAATCTACTTCGAAATGCAAACATAAAATGCAGAGGAATCTTGAATCTTCATATCTGATAAAGGAGGACCCAGCTGGCTGTACCAAAGCTCCTTGGATTTTGTAAAAACTCAGATCCACTTTAAAGTCTATAAGACCTTCTACAATGATGTCTGGTAATACTGTCAGAACTTGCTATATTATGAACTTTGCCCACATAAACAGGCTTGTTAACTATTTTCTGCTGGAATGTGACCTTGCCAGACGTGCCCTCAAATGTGCCCTTCAAGATTGTGGCACTACGTAAGCAAAATGTGTCCGGTTCCTGCAGGTGTTCCAGGAATCGTTTGACATTAGAGATGAACCTAAATAATTTAAACCTGCATTTGTACTGTGAACCCAACTGGACAGCGTTAGGTTGTTTGTGATTGTTATAAAGCAAAAAATATATATATTTCCTTTTATACTTTTTGTTTGTGTGTTCGAGTATGTGTGTGATGTGGGAATTAGTTCAGAGATAATACTCCCAGCTCAAGCAGTTTTGTGAAATTTTTATTTAAAATAAAGTAAGCCTGCACAACTATTTGGGTCATTCCTACAATTCGGTGCCTTTTGAGCTTTGAAACTTAAAAAAAAAAAACTAGTTTTTATAATTTCCATCAAAACTAGCTAATTATTCAACAAGAGCAATAGGCAGAGTTACTCAACAGTGTGCAACACAATTCGGATACCACATGCCAACTTACGCTGCTTGACTTTTTCGTAAAAACGAGTGAAGAGTTTTTTGTCGCTTTGAACTCATCGCGAGCTCTATGAATGTTGGATACAGCGCGAGACCGCGGATGCGAGCTAGGGCGTGTCATGACGTGACAGAGTGACTGATTGCCATGGAAACGTGAACGTCATGTATAGACTATCTTCTCTTTTAATTTTAAATCATTCTGCATTTATATACATCGCTCTATTAAAACCTCAACATGTCGTAAACACAACTCTCCAATAAAAAAGTGCGGGGGACGAATTTACTTTTTATAAAAAGTGGGGGGGACATGTCCCCCGCGTCCCCCGCGTAATCTACGCCCCTGGAGCTGATCCTCTTATCTAATCAAGCCCACACACTGCGAGCGAGTTTCCAGACACAAAGAAAAGTTGTTTTTCTATTTATTAAAAGGTTTCTCAAATACAGTAGTCAGTGGTCAGCTAACGATCGGCTAAACCTCAAGGATTACTCTGATAAAACAAAGGCAGATCCCAGTGTTTATCTACAGATCTGGTGCTTTCTTAGGGAAGGCGTGTGATTTTCCCAGTGCGTTCAGAGTGCTATGATGTCTGCCCTCTCTGTGACCCAGGCTTTGTGCTTCCGCTGTGATTATTAGCTAGTTTATCTGTCTTGGGCCGTTTGAGCTTCGATGAGAATGTGACCTTTATTGCTCATATGGAAGACAGCCGTCAGACTATTTTAGCTGATATGAGCATGCTGCCCGGATACACAGGGGCCAGGATATCAGGCTGCTGGGCACTCCGTACAGATGGAGGGTAAGTTATTAAATGCACTCTTTAGTATTTAAAAGGTTAATTAAATGCCGCTTTATCCACTCGTTTGAGTATAATCTGAACAGAGTGACATATGCCATTAAAGAGTAAATCATTAAAATGTCTTAAAGTGTTGCAGCTGCTGTTTCCTGCTGTTTTTCGCTTGAGTTTATCGGGTTTATAGTCTAGATTTTGAGTCTGCTTTTTTATTTCAGGGACCTATACATTTTTAAGACGTTATGTCTTTTGGCTATTAACGTAATATTAGCAGCACCTTTCTCGTTAGCTCTGTGTTGTTGAGCTGTTTTTGAATGTGCTGTGACTGGTGGCCTGATTTAGTCACTCACTCATGTTAATACAAAGACAGTGAGAGACAGACAGGTTGTGTATGACACTGACGTGATGCAGGGGAAAAGATCTCTTGGCTGCTGTTTTAAACCTCTTAAATTATTTCAGTTGGATTTTAATGATTGAAAGCTTGTTCGTTTCAGTTTTAGGTTGAATCAGTTGATCATGTACAAGAGAATAGCTTAAACATTCATTCACACACACGCCCACCATTGTTATTTTAATAATATTTGCTGTATATACTATTATAGTGTTTCTACATTTGTATTAAGTTTTTAAAGTTTTAGTAATTTGCTTTGTCATTTATGTGCTTTGTCATTTATATTGGATTTTTTTTTATATTTAGCTTTCATTTAGTTTTATTTTGGTTTTAGTTGTATTCATTTTAGTACTTAACGTATTTCATTTAATTTGTGAAGGCAACATTTCTAATATGTGTAATATAAAATTTTATTTCAGCCTTATTTCAGTTAATAACAAAGATTGGTAAGACTTTACTTAAAGCCTTTATGTATAATGCATTATAAAAATAGTTTTAATGCATTAATTATGCCTTGTAATGCACCTTATAATGCATTGTACAATGTCATGACTCATGAATAATTGTAACCACAGTTAATATACATTATAACACTTATAAATTTGTTGTTACACTCTGCATTTTAAATTTGGTTATAATTTTTTACGACAAGATATTATGTATTGCAACGTGTATTATTAATAATTATAATGCATTATAACCTTTAATGACACTTTATAATGCATTATACATAAAGGCTTTAAGTAAAGTGTTACCAAAAAGATTTTTAATAGTTTTGGTTTTACTTTTTGTTAAGCATATCAATGACACCTGCTACTCACTGCCAGTTCATTTTGTAAGGCATTAACAATTGCATTTGGAATTTATATCCTATAAACATCAATCAACTTATCAAATATATGTTCATAATTATAATAAACTAGACAAAAAGAACACTAAATAATTACTTTGTTTCTTGCACTTTGGATTTTGATAAAAGCAACTCATTTAGTTCTGTGGTACATGCTTTGTTGCTGATTTTTTTGTTTGTTTGTTTGTTTTAGTATTTGTTTTGCATGAAACATTATGGAAAAAAAGTCAAGTGTGTAATTTACGTAGCACTAGTGGCACCAAAAAGAACAGCAAAAATAACTGTTGTCAATAAGGTTTCCCAAACACTCCACCTGTATTTCATTGGTTGGACATACAGATTGCCCCACCCCAAATGCATCTCATTGGTGGAGCTGCTGTTGCTATGTTGGGTGGGTCAGACAGAGAACTGATTTGATAGAAACAGTGTTCACACTTTTTGGGAAAATCAACTTACATGTGTCTTGGTAACACTTTACAATAAGGTACCATTATTTAATGTTAACTAACGGCATCAACTAACAATGAGTAATACATTTAGCTCAGGTCCATTAAATAATATTAACAGATATAACATTTGATTTGAATAGTGTATTTAAATATATTGAAATTAAGATGAACCAAGATTAGTAAAAACTTAAACTAAACAGATTAAAACAGTTCTCTTTTTTGTTCCAGTGGAAGTGGTGAAGACTCTCTGGACAGACTCCTCCTTGCGGTCAGCACCTCTCGCAGGAAAAGCAGCACTCTGGGTAAAACAGAACCTCCACTGCTCCGCACCGGCACACGTACCATCTACACAGCCGGCAGACCGCCCTGGTACAATGAACATGGAGCCC
Source organism: Sinocyclocheilus grahami (assembly GCF_001515645.1). Classification (NCBI taxonomy): domain Eukaryota; kingdom Metazoa; phylum Chordata; class Actinopteri; order Cypriniformes; family Cyprinidae; genus Sinocyclocheilus; species Sinocyclocheilus grahami. The sequence continues at coordinate 565,944 of NW_015505563.1, read as the reverse complement.
AGTTTAAAGAGGCCTTTGTTATTGGTACGAGTCGATGGAAACATACTGAATTCATGCTGAACAGAAGGCGATTCATTGCTGATTTTGAATGCGATTTTGCGTAGCTTGTCAGTGATCTAGGCTCTGTGTAGTAAATGCCGCTCCATCTGAACGCACGTGCTGGAGATTTACTACTAATCACAGAACAGGCTTTACTGACGAGATGAGCATGAAAATAGCATACGGTTTTTTGCACAGCCCTAGAATGAAGTAATTCTGTTATTACAGGTCTGTGTGGTGGCAGTGCCTCTGGAAAAACTACTGTAGCCAATAAAATCATTGAAGCTTTGGATGTTCCTTGGGTGGTTTTGCTGTCTATGGTCTCATTCTATAAGGTGAGATATTTGTGAGTGTTTGTATCGAGTGTGAGATCTGAATGAGTGATTTGTCCACCGTGTGAAGTTAACCTGTTAAGTCAAGTGCTTCTGAAAATCTTTGTAATCCTTCTCCTTCTTTCTTCATCTCTTTTGATGTTTGTACCAACACGTAACCACACAAACAAACTTTTGATAATACTCATAATGTGTATCATGTGTATCTTTAAATAGTATTAATGGTTGTGCTATGAAGAACCAGTCAGAAACTACACTTCTGTATTTGTGCTGATCTACTAAAAAGAACTGGATCTTAAGATCTTGAGTTTGTTAGGAATCGGACTGCCTTAGCTCTATACTGGATGGTTTTGAGTCCCCACAAAGAATCTAGGACTCATTAATTCAGGATTCTGACTAAACTGGTTGTGCTGTATGTTTTTTTTATTCACTAAGAATAACTGGCTCTTTAGAGTCATTCATTCAGGGATCAGACTACACTGGTTGTGCTGTATGTTTTATCCGAATTTCATATTTAGACAAACTATTACTTTTTTAAAGGGGTCATATGATGCTGCTAAAAATAACATTATTTTGTGTATTTGGTGTAAACGGTGAAAGCCGATCCGGCGATCCACAGCACTAAGTTGATGTATTTCCTCAGCGACCAGCACGGATCAGCTCTAGGCATGACGAAGCGGATATCGTCCTCTTTTGGAAGACCAAACAAAGTAGTTTCGCTTTCACAACGAAAAACACAGTGGCCTAGCGGAAGCCCCGGCTTAGTGTGCGCTGAGGCCGGGCTGGACTCCGCTTCGTCCACGGTGAAAGTTGATGTATTCCCTCAGCGACCAGCACGGATCAGCTCCAGGCATGACGAAGCAGATATTGTCCTCTTTTGGAAGACCAAACAAAGTAGTTTTGCTTTCACAACGAAGCACACAGCGTCTTCACGACATGGCTGCAGCGTCAACAATACTACAGTGAGAATAAAAGTTACACCTTCTTTTCTTTGCGTGAACATTTGGGCGGCGTTATGCAAATCTTCCCACATAGTGAGGTAGATATGTGGGGGCGTGTTAGAATGAGCCGTTTTAGGTAGGTATGGCTGACTCTGAACTTTTATAAAGAATATCTCTTTGGATTTGAGACTTTAGTCTTTGCAACTTTACAGATCTTCTTTATGCACCAAGAGCTTGTAACACTCCAAAGAGAAAGGAAAATTTGAAATCGCATCATATGACCCCTTTAATTTTATGTAGTTCTTAACATGTATTCGCTAATCCTAATATATTACCAACAGCCCCAGATGCCATGGTTTATGTGATCAGAATATAATAGCATCCCTTGCATTGCTGTTAAAGCACATATGGTGGTAGGGCAGGATCGTGATCTTTCCAGTGTCTGTGTCGCCCTCCACCAGTGATCAAACATGCAACCTTTATGTTACCCATCTGCAGGTTCTGTCTCCAGAGGAACAAGCTCTGGCTGCCCGTAACGACTATAACTTTGACCATCCTGGAGCTTTCGACTTTGAGCTGCTTGTGACCACACTGCGGAAACTTAAACAGGGAAAAAGTGTAAAAATCCCAGTCTATGACTTCACTACACATGGACGCCAGAAAGACTGGGTGAGTGTGTGTGGCAGATGTTTCACATATTTTCCAGAAGTATATTAAAAATATATACCACAGAAACAGTCATAATTTATAATAGTGATGGCTTGGAAAAGATTTCAGTTTGTTTGATGGTCTTTGCGTTTTCATTTCATATTCTTTCAGAAAAATGTTTATGGTGCCAGCGTCATTATCTTTGAAGGCATCTTGTCCTTTGCAGACAAAGAGCTCTTGCAGGTATGATCAAATGTTTCGGTTTAGTAAATACAGATAAAATTTCAAAGCAAAGAAAGTGATAAAAATATTTTGGTGATGAAGTAAGGGAGATGTTGAAGGACCATTATCACAAATCCATCTGAATAACATTGCATGAAATCAAAATGTTTTTAGCCCATAGAATAGGAATAGGATCTATATGCTAATGTGCTCCTAGAAGTTGACAAAATCAGTGCATTTAAAGTACAGTTTTTCTATTTAGTTTATATTGATTACTAAAGTAATTACTAATATTGATTACTTAATTGTTTATCTTTGTTTGAGTGTAAAAAGTATCTGTCACTATATCCTACAACTGAAAGCATAATATTTGTGACCCTGGACCACAAAACCCTGTCATATGGGTCAATTTTTCGAAATTGAGATTTATACATCGTCTGAAAGCTGAATAAATAAGCTTTCCGTTGATGTATGGTTATGATAGGACACTATTTGGCCGAGATACAACTATTTGAATATCTGGAATCTAAGGGAGCAAAAAAATCAAAATATTGAGAAAATCGCCTTTAAAGCTGTCCAAATGAAGTTCTTAGCAATGCATATTACTAATCAAAAATTAAGTTTTAATATATTTACAGTAGGAAATTTACCAAATATCTTCATGGAACATGATCTTTACTTAATATCCTAATGATTTTTGGCATAAAAGAAAAATCTATAATTTTGACTCCTATAATGTATTTTTGGCTATTGCTACAAATATACCCCAGCGACTTAAGAGTGGTTTTGTGGTCCAGGGTCACATTTCTTCTTCTTTTTTTGCAGCTGATGGACATGAAGATTTTTGTAGATACAGATTCAGATATCCGGCTGGTACGGCGGCTGAGGAGGGACATCACAGAGAGAGGTCGGGACATTGAGGGGGTCATTAAACAATATAACAAATTTGTAAAACCAGCCTTCGAGCAGTACATCGAACCCACCATGAGACTTGCAGACATTGTAGTGCCACGTGGTGAGTTCAACACACATGCATGCAGTTTGCAGATGTTACCTTTATTTATTTCTCTCCTTCACACACAGGTGGAGGTAACATGGTGGCCATTGACCTGATTGTTCAGCATGTTCACAGCCAGCTAGAAGAGGTGAGTGAAAAAAGACGTTATGATAGTGTCCTGTGAACTAATCTTATCCATTCTTCTAGACCAGGAGAAGTTATTTGCTTATTTTTTGTGGTCACATTGGTAGTCTGCCCTAGACAAGACAGGTCAAATGAATAAAAAAAATTTAAAAACCTCTTTTTAACAGCTTAGTTCATTATGTAAACCTGAGATGGGTTTTTTTTCTCCCAGTATCGTCTCAAAAATTTTAGGGGAATGTGGCGTCAAGGTTGCCAGGTCACCAAAACAAACTAGCTCATTGACCAATCAAAAATAGCCCAATAGCTCTTTTCCAGTTTTCAAAACTCAAAATATGCCACTCCCATACCTAAAATAAATATTTTACAGTCACTGTTATGTGTTATACACAATATCAACTTAAAAATCACTTTATAGTTGTAATCATAATCTGTTTGTTTTCATAAAGGAGCTCAAAATGCCTTGCCTCACAAAAGTCATTTAGCACTTTATCAATGTTAGAATATACAATAGGTTAGGGTGACCATACGTGCCATTTTCCCAGGATGCATCCTGGCCAGGATTTCTATATTGCCTAAAATATCTAGGTTTTGGCTTTGTTTGCGTGTGCAGACCGATTGGTGTATGACATCAAAATACCATACAGACAGTTCCTTATGCTTTCAAAATGCTCTCGAGGTATTTTGATGTCATACACCGATTGGTCTGCACACGCAAACAAAGCCAAATCCTAGATATTTTAGGCAATATAGAAATCCTGGCCAGGACGCGTCCTGGGAAAATGGCACGTATGGTCACCCTACAATAGGTAAAATATTACAAAACAAGCATTCCAGTCAAATACAATTTATAAAACATTCCAAACTCTGTGTGGCATGTTGAATAGACTTAAAGATTCTTCTTCAGCTTCAGCTTTCTTCACATTTCCACACAAAACAAACGGCAAACGGCGCCCTCTGCTTGTGAATTTAGGAAAAATTAGGTAAACAATTGTCCTGGTACAAGACAGATTACTTCTCTCACAATCTCAGCCTCATTCTTTCTCGTTCATTGTTTTTCACTGATCTTTCATCTCTGTTCTATTGCATGCATTCTCTCGGCAGCGTGAGATTAGTGTCAGGTAGAGAAGTTTTCCTCTTTCTCACACACACCCTCGTACATAAACACACATTTACAGTCTGTAAAAAAATTAGTTTTTAAAATATAGAAATATTCTCTGGAGTAAAAAGCGTGACAACTAGCCCTCACCCAGCTATACATATATATATATATGTATATATACTGTATATATAGTTGGTCTTGTTATGTATGTTTGTGCATTTAAACAGGACTATAACCCATAACTATGTTTTCAAATGTAGGGCCACTGCCCACATGGATCCCTTTAGTGACAGTGTTAGAAATGTCATGGACTGGTGTACAAGCGGCTTTATTTGAATACTTGGTGTACACGTATTTGAATCGTCTTTTTCTTTTTAACAGTGCGGATTTGCCTTATGTCTCTGCTCTTTCATTTGCACACACACACACACACACACAGGGCACTCCTGGCCACGGCCCATCAGTCCCAGCCGCTTCCTCAGACTCTCAGTGTGTTGGAAAGCACACCACAGGTCCACGGTCTCCACACCATCATCAGGTGAGTGTCATATGAATCAGTTCTCTGAAGCACATCAAAAGAAATCCTACTTTTAAATGTTAATGCTCATTGTTGAAATGTGTTTTGGAATCCATTCATCTGTTCCGTCTGCCATTCAGAATTCCTCACATGTGTGAATCAGGCTAATGACTCACTGGCCTGCTTAACCCTATTCTCTGCGTCTTTTATGTTTGTTTTTAGGAACAAAGACACCAGCCGTGACGAGTTCATCTTCTACTCAGAGAGACTGATGCGGTTGCTTATTGAACATGCGCTGTCTTTCTTGCCCTCCAAGGTGTGTGGGTGTTTTTCTGTGTGTATGTGTGCCACTCAGTGTCTTTTTTTACCAAAGTTTGATATTATTGTGCGATCAAACCTGAATTTGAGATTTAAACTATAACTAAGGCTTAAATAAAATTTTAATGGAATGAATTACATGAGCTGTCGGTTACTAATCAAATAAATCGCTAATAATCACACATATAGCAATGAAATGTTTAACTGAGTTAAGTATGTATGCCAGTTAATTAATCAAATGAGGAGCAATTAGTCACACATATATTTAATAAAATATCATTTGAATTAATTACATTAAATGGCAGTTAATTAATCAAATTAATTTCTAATAATCACATATATCAATAAAAATTTGAATTGAATTAATTATACCTGTTGATTAATCAAACGAATAGCAACAATTACACACACACTACAGTATGCAACTACACATTTTTAATTAATCAAACTAATTGCAATGAATAACATTTATATCATTATAAAATTTAATGGAATCAATTACAGTAAATGCCAGCTAATTAATCAGCATACAAGTCAGTTGGCACATTTAATTGCCTTATTTTTCATTATTTATAAATTTGCCTGTTACTTTGAAAGTACTTTTTAAAATAAATATTATAAATAAATGGTTCACTGTGAAGTATTAATGTAAATATGACTGCCTTAATATAAATATTTTGATGACCTTTTGTCATCCCTTTTAAGGAATACAGAGTGAAGCATTTTCTTCTCAGCTTTACTGTATGTATCATCACACAAATATCCATCCTTTTTACAGGCCTGTTTCGTCCAGACACTACAAGGCCAAGAGTATGAGGGTCGCAGATTTAGTGGTAAAGGGGTAAATTTGTGTGTCTGTTCATTTTCAGTATTTAAACATTCATTTCCACTATTAGGAATATTTTTCATCAAGTATTTGATTGAAATTATATTGGTTTTTAAGCAGCACCTGTCCTTCTGTCACCTAGATCACAGGTGTGTCCGTTCTTCGGGCCGGGGAGACCATGGAACCTGCTCTGAGAGCCGTGTGCAAAGACGTCCGTATTGGCAAGATTCTGATCCAGACTAATCTAGATTCAGGAGAACCAGAGGTAACACAGGCCTCAAATCACTGCACACAATATCAGTAACGGATTGAAAATGCAATGAAGCCTTCTTGCTTGTCTTAGCTACTGTAAGAAAGATCTTACTACTAAATCCCAGTTTAACTAATTCTAGCAACTTTCTAGATTAAAAAAAATTATTATTTTCTCGGCTCTTCTCAAACCCTATATGTCCGTTTTGCCTGTTGGTCTCTGTCTCCGTGGTAACAGAGATCTCCTGACTCCTCAGTTTAATTTTTTTTGGTGGCTGGCCCTTTTTCCTCACTTTGTTTCCATGGTAACTAAGACACGAGAGCTGTGTCCATATTGGCAAGATTCTGATCCAGACTAATCTGGATCAGGAGAACCAGAGGTAAAACAGGCTTCAAATCACTGCCCACAATATCAGTAACAGACTGAAAATACAATGAAGCCTGTCTTTCTTGTCTTATGTACTATAAGAAAGATCTTACTAATAAATTCCAGTCTGACTAATTCTAGCAACTTTCTAGAAAAAATATATATTTTTAGAAAAAAATTTATGGCCTTGTATTGTATTTTAAATAAAATGTATTTATTTTCTCGGCTCTTAGCAAACCCTTTATGTCCATTTTGCCTGTTGGTCTCTGTCTCCATGGTGACAGAGATCTCCTGACTCCTCAGTTTCATTCTTTTTGGTGGCTGTGGTTCCCTCTTTCTCACTTTGTTTCCGTGGTAACTAAGACTCCCCCCTCTCCATTTAGCTGCACTACCTGCGACTGCCCAGAGACATCAGTGAGGACCATGTGATATTGATGGACAGCACCGTTTTCACAGGAGCGGCAGCCATGATGGCAGTGAGGGTGTTGCTGGTATGTGGCTATCGACCTCATTCATTCCACAGTGTACAAACAAACAGTACAAACCCTGAATGGCTGTACAGTCCACACAATTTTGCACGAAGCGTATTTGACTGTCTTCTCTAGCAATAAAGTAATTAGGTGCGACAATTCATTGTGAAAATGATACATTTGTTGAATGTGAGTGTGTGTGTATATGTATATACAGGACCATGATGTCCAGGAAGACAAGGTTGTGTTGGTGTCTCTGCTGATGGCGGAGTTGGGTGTTCACTCAGTGGCTTACGCCTTCCCTTGTGTCAAAATCATCACCACTGCTGTGGACAAGAGTCTAGATGACCTCCTTCATGTCATTCCAGGCATAGGTGAGTTTTTCTGACATAGATAAACTACCATTCAAAAATTTGTGGCCAGTAAGTTGTTTTTTTTTTTTTTATAAAGAATTGAATACTTTTATTCAGCAAGGATATAAAAATGGAAATAAATACATTTACAATTTATTGTAAATTTCAAATAAATTTGGTTCTTTTGAACTGTTTTCAACATTGATAATAAAAAGAAATGTTTATTGAGCAGCAAATTAGATTCATTTCTGAAGGATCACGTGACACTGAAGAAAATTCAGCTTTGTTATTACAGAGATAACTTACATTTTAAAATGTATTAAATATAAACTGTTATTTTAAATTCTAATAATATTCCACAGTATTTTTGTTTTACTGTGTTTTTGATCAAATAAATTCAGTGTAAGCATAAGAGATGTCTTTCAAAAACATTTACAACATTTACATTCGTTAACACAAACTAACAATGAAAAATACTTCTAAAGTCTTTATTAATCTTAATTAATAATGCTATGTTAAAGGGATAGTTCACCCAAAAATGAAAATTCTGTCATTAATTACTCACCCTCATGTCGTTCCAAACACGTAAGACCTTTGTTAATCTTCGAAACACAAATTAAGATATTTTAATGAAATCCGACAGCTTTCTGACCCTCCGTAGACAGCAATGCAACTACCACGTTCAAGGTCCAGAAACATAGAAAGCACACACATACATTGTGGTATTCTCCAAAATGGTGCTAGAGTGACACAAAGGAGAAGAATTTTTGAATAAAATTATTTTAGTTTTTTTGCGCACAAAAAGTATTTTTTAAGCTTCATAACATTTTTAAACCACTGATTTCACATGGACTATTTTGTCAATGTTCTTGGTACATTTCTGGACATTATTCGTGGTAGTTCCATTGCTGTCTATGGAGGGTCAGAAAGCTCTCGGATTTCATCAGAAATATCATAATTTGTGTTACGAAGATGAACGAAGGTCTTACGGGTTTGGAACGACATGAGGGTGAGTAACTAATGACAGAATTTTCATTTTTGAGTGAACTATCCCTTTAATTTCAGCATTTACTAATACATTATTAAAAGTTATATCTGTTCATATTTAATGAACTCATATATTTAATTAGATAATATAAACTAACAATTAACAGTTGTATTTTATTAACTAATGTTAACAAAGATTAATAAATATTGTAATCAAATGTATTGCTCATTGTTAGTTAATGTTAGTAAATGCATAAACTAATGTTAACAAATAGGACCTTATTGTAAAATACCAAAACGTCTTACTGACCCTAAATCTTTAAATGGTAGTGTATATAAATATAAGAAAGAAACAAACCCTACAACTATTTACTGAAATCTTGTGGGTGTGTATTTGCTGTCATTGAAGGAGACTTTGGTGATCGTTACTTTGGGACAGATGGGTCTTCGTCATGGAGTGATGAAGAGCAGCAAGAACCACACAGCTGCTCGTCAGAGGTTTGACCCGTTGTTCAAGCAATTCAGGCAGCTGTGAATAGCGAGGATCAACACTTACTCTAATTTCATTAAACCAGCCAGGAACAAAAATAGATTTGCTAGCACACTCATGAGGTGCAGTATTTTGTAGCACTTCATTTTATGACCGTATGTTCATGATAGGATCTAAAACAGTAAACTGTTTTAGCAGTAAACATATAAGTTACATTTGACATTTTATTCTGGAGTATGGTTTGTTCCTTAAACACTGTCACGATAGTTCAAAACGTTCAAACTAGATATTTTTATATATTTCTAAATATTAGTTTTTACATTTGCATAAATATACAAATGAATGGATGGCTGGACCCATTTGGCTGTTTATTGGTTTTATACATTCAACATAAAAAAAAAAATGTTTATGTCCCTCAATTCAACATCAATTCTACATTTTTAAGAGAAGTTTCTGTTTGGTCATTCTTGAGGCAGCTCCGAGAGAGCAGGTTGGAGGAGTTTTTTTCCCACATGTACTGCTGCAGCATTAACACCAGGGGGCAGTACTTCACTCCTCCTATCTCATTGTGATTTTGCAGGTTCAGTAAGGACATTTAAAATCCAACTATGGAACTCAAATGCATTTGGGGAAAATGTGTTGTTCACTCAAGAGTTTAGAGACAATTGAGCTAAAATGTTTCTACAATCTTAATAAAACATCAGAAGAAGACATTGACCTTGCCATGACCTTAGTAGCTAAATAGAATAGTGACTAGAGTAAACTCGAGGTGTTTTTGTTGAGAAACCCTGAGAGGAAACAATTGCACATATACTAGTTACCTCTGGGTGAAGGTGAAGGGGTCTTCACTAAGAGGAACTGAAAAAAAATCTATTGCAATGGAATAATGAACGACCAAGTACAGAAAAATTGTAGAGATAGTTAGAAGTTGTTACAAGGAAAAAGCCATAGAAGGTTAGAAAAGATAGATGTGACATCTGTTTCAACAAAATGGAGGAAACTTGGCATAAACAAGTCCTTTTAAAGAGCAGACCGTTTTACCAAATTAGGCAACTGGAAACAAAGGGCAGCTGTCAAAGAATTAACCTTGAATGTTTGGCTGAAATTAACCAGACATCATCAATCTCTTAATTTCACATTTTACAGGTATGACTTATTTAGCTTGATGGAAGAGACATTTTTAAAGGCCAGAATCTGATCCATCTGCATTTAGGACAAAAAATATACATATATATTTTCCAGTAAACCCACAGCTATGAAGTAGTTCCAGGTCTGTCGACTGCATAACAGTTCAGTATCACTTTATTGAGTTATTTCATTATTTCGAAGGTTTCGTGGTGCGTCGTGCTACTCTCCTGAATGTGTGACGGAGACTGACACGTAAGAGAAGAAATTTTTGCATAAAGTTGTTATTTTTGTGTTTTATTTTAAAGTAAAAGTAAACTGTTTATAGCGTTTTAAATATGTATATTTTTCTTACAAAACCGCACTGATTCGCTACAGGAGGCCTTTATTCACCCCTTGGAGCTGTGTGAGGCACGTTTTATTATAGACGGATGCGCTTTATTTTACTTCTTTTGGACTGTTGACAAAAATCACCTATTCACTGACATTATAAAGCTTGAAAGAGCCAGGACGTTTTTTAATTGGATTCGTCTGATTCTGAAAGAAGAAAGTCATATACACCTAGGATGGCTTGAGGGTGAGTAAATGATGGGCTAATTTTCACTTTTGGGGGAACTAACCCTTTAAGGACAAAAACCTGATTTGCTTTTTAATAATTCAGTGGCATGTCGACAAATAATTTCCTGATATATTTGTAAATATAAGTTACAATGCCTTTTTTATGGTTTAATGTTAAAGACAAACAGCACTTGATTTTTATTGATAGGGCTCTGGGAGAACATAAGACAAAGTTTGGAAACACTGCTTTAAAAATGTAACCTCTTCTCCACATTTTAAAATGGCAGAACAATACATGTTACATAGTATGTGAAAATAACCTAATGTACCATTCCCCAAAAAATATTTTTTCAGGCACTGTACAAGGCTGACATTGCAGACTCCTATAGAGACTGCGTTGCACTTTCATCACTAGGTTGCTACAACATGCAGACCCTTTCTCCAGTGTTGCTGGAGCGTTGAAACATGGGTGACATCTTGACTTAGCAGAGCTCTTCATACATTCTGGATTCGCCTAGACAGCAAACTGGTCTGCGACTGCAGCCTCAAGGTTAACCTGTTACTATGGAAACAAGTCAGCCAATAAAAAAACAGCAGACGGTTGCTATGTTGACTGCACCCTTTTTGTTTTAAGGATGACCTATTTTTTTTCCAGAGCAAGTCAGATGCAAGCTTGTGACACTCTCACACATAAACACACAGGGACACAGTAAGAGAGTTAGGAAAGCAGGTTACACTTTTACAAACACGAGTTCATATGTTCTGGTAGAGGATTTGAATTAAATAAAAAAAAATCCTATGACCTCTTCCATCTGTTTGTAATGTAATCTTACTGTGAAATGCAATGAGATTTTGTCTCAATGGAGGGGAATTCTTAAATACCATACCATGATAGTGAGGCAGTTGTCATAGGAACAGCATGTACCACAGTGAAAGGCTGATGTGACTGCAGCTTCAATGGCTAATTAGGGTAAACAAAGAACTCTAATGCAATCCCTCATCTACCTGAGTGTATAAACTAATCAAAGCCAGTTTAATCAGAGCCTAATCATATCCAGATTTAGAATGAGAAATGTCCTCTGGAATATTTGCTGAACCTTTTGCATTGATGCCTACAGACATCACAAAATGCAAATCTAACACAGGCGCACATCTGTTTCTTTTCTAAGTCAGTAAGTCGGAGGAGCAAGACTTGCCTATGCGAGATCTCACGTCTGTGAACATCTTTGTTGCTGTAAAAATCCATTGTTCTTTTTAAATAACCTTATTAATACTGAACTAAGAAATAATTAAATCCGGTTTAGTTCCTCTTTTGGCATTCATTTGTCCCCAGAGACAGAAATATTTACTGTAAACAAATCTGCAGGTTCTTACAGGTAACAAAAAAAAAAGTCATTTAATTTGTTTTTTTCTGAACAAGCAAAACACCTGAAATCTGATTAAAATGATAATTTAAATGCATCTTGGTATGAGTGATCAGATCAGATTTCATGTTTTTCACATTCTTCACCTTTGCAGGTTCATAGCCCTCACTTAACTGTGGTACTTGCAAATAAATATTGCATATTCTACCCTTTCTGATTTTTATATCTGTTGTCTGCGACAGATATGTTCAGATATCTCAGATAGAGGTCCTGCACTCATGAAAAAGCCTTAGAGACATCCATTACTGAAATCTTGTGCATGGTTTTTGTGTTGTTACTCTGACAACCAGTGTGGATGTACAATGATCATATAAATCCAAAGTTCTGTCATGAAACTCTAGATGGCGCAGTCCGATACAACTCATAATGACATCATCACATGGTACAGCTGATTGGTTCTTTTTGTATCAGCAGCCAATGAGCTTGCTGCTCAACATTGAAATACTTGGCTAGTGCTTGCTGTAGCAATTGCAGCACACTTCAGATACACTCCACCTTCCCCAGCTCCACCTGCTATGGGGTAATTCAGGTATGCTATATATGGGGCTATTTCATATATGTTATATGTGCAGCAGCAGTATTTCTTACATGCTCACAGCAGCTTGTGTTTTGGTACTTGCTCTGCCGCAGCAGCGTATCAGATCTATTCCAAGACCAAAAACATTAACATTGTCATGTACCCTACCCTACGAGAGTTGTCATGATAGAACTGTCTTAGCACTACACGTTTACCAAAAAAAAGGTTCCTGTAAGTGTCCACCACAATCTCAAGGCAATTCATAAGTATTTCAAACTATAATTCATATGAATTCGTACAATCTCATTCTTAGGTTTTCATACAATCTGCTTACGTCATTGATAATTAGGTTTAGAGGTTGGGTTGGGGCAAACCTTCATGCTTTTTTCAAAAGTGTACATCATACAATTTCGGATGTAATTGCCACCTTGTAAAATTTTTCTGAGATCGGATTGTCTTGAGCACTTAGTGGTTAGAGAATTAATAAATGGCTTATTGCAAGCGAGAAAACACTATGTAAATGGTATATGCTTTGTGTTTTTTGAAGTGCTACTTTATTTAAAAAAGTATAAACTTGAACCGACATTTTATGAATAGTCATTTTGATATAAAAACATTACAATCTTTTGCACATTAGTACTTAATTACACAGCTTTAATACACACCACCCTGTTGTTTGATAAGCAAACACACGACATTAGCTGCCACACTAAACTCAACTGGTCTTTGAGATACACAGTATAGCTAAAATGATGTGGAAAACAAAAAAATCCCAAAGCACATAATCAAAACTCACAGAGATACTGCAGAGATAATTTTTCACCAGAGAAAAATCATTCCAAAAGGACAACCAGAAAGAAACAAATACTTTCAGCAACACCAAGAGCAAATTCCCTCCCCCCATTTTCTTCTGTAATTCTTCTTGTAACATATTTACAACATTGCACCAACATTTGATAGCAACGAGGGCTTAGACAAGCGGTTTGATTATATTTAGTTGACCTGAGCCCCTTTTTGTGTGATCCAGCCATTTGGGATAATTTAATCCAGATCACATTAGCATCAGATTCAAAGACACCAAGAGATAGCGGCTATAGTCCACATATCATAGATATTTTGACATTGTCCACTGGTGAAACTTGTCACTATCTGGCCATAAAATCCCAAACCCCCCTCCCATAGACTTACACTAATTTTAAATCGCTTAGTCATTGTACCTTCTTTTTTCTTTTTTTTTTTTTAATCTCCCGTTATTTTCATGTAACATACAGGAGATTTTTGCAGCAATCTAATGTATGTGATTCCATTCAATCTGATCTGGACATACATGGACGAGGGATTGGGAAGGGATTGTCTATGATACATTTCTTCTGACCAATTGTGTTGTATTCCTAACTGTCCAGTTTTTTTAGAGAGTCCTCCTCGAGTCCTCATTGGTCTCCCTCAATCCTGAAGCGATTCACTTTGTGCTCTTTCTCAGATGAAGAAAAAGGCATATAAATCAAACAATCCACCAACAACAGCAAGAAATAAACCATTCTGATACCACAGGACAGTGCTAGTTTCACTTATCTTTCTTTTCTATTTTTTATCCCTTTACAAGGGTATTTCTTCTTGAAAGCATGCATCTTTTTAATCAGGCAAAGTGCATAAACAGTATTGACAAAGAAAAACACTTACTTTACCGCATTGAAGTGCTGTGGTGACTTATGTGACAGTTTGAATTGATGTATGACCAAAACAAGAAAATAACATGAAAAGACATTGGGGGTCTCTTGTGAGATATGTCATAACGTTTTGTGTGCAATTATTTCATATTTTTGTTCAGTCCCTGAGCTTTTGCTAATTCTCTCCATGATCTTGCTTTATTGACAATTGCAATTTACCATCTATTACTTTAACAGATTTTAAATCTAGTACTCTTCAATTTCAGAAGGGCACTGTCTCAGACAGACAACATGCTAAGCATGAGATATTTGTGCTTAATAAGAAAATACTTTCTTGGCGTACAGGATCTGTTTGACCAATCGAATTAGAATCTTTATTTTAGCTCTAAAACTGATTAATTTTTTACATAAATAGAGGCGTTGAATTTACAAAAATAGGGCCATGTGTTTCCTAAAGCTTTTAGGCAATAGATAGCTTTTAGCCATTTTAAAATAGGATCAACTCTTCTATGAACAGATTAAATAAAGGCTTTAGTCAATATATGATATTTTGCTTGGCAATAGCTTTTGATTGGCTTTCTAATAATGTTCACTTTCTGTATATTCATTTTTTTTTTAAACCGGTACTTTGCTGAGGGCATCTACCAAATTATAATTTTTTCTTCTTTTCAGAGGGCCACGGGGACACAATTAAACTGTGCTTCTTAACAAGTTCTATTTGTTATAGACTTGTGCTCTATTTTTCCTACTTTGGGATTTTCTAGGCATCAAATACAAGTTTGACCCGCAATTCCGATGGTCACTTTGTCCTTAACTACAGCATGTAATGACAAAAAACAAGAATTTCCTCTATAGGAATGCTACTGTTGGGTGTGATATGTCGTGGCTGGTGACTATTTTTCTTCTTCGTTATGGAGGCATGTGACTAGGCGAAATCATTTCTTTTGGATTTTCACGTAAGCATTCTATCGTTTTGTGCTGCGAGAATACTGACATTTAACTAGACTTACAAAACTCAATTAATGCTCAACTAATGTAAAATATATAGCAGTGGCACAATGCGCGTATCCCATTGGGTTACGACACGCTTACATGTCCCCATTCAAGATTCAAGCCCCAAGAGAGCAAAAATTCCCTTCCCCAGAGAACCCCCTACAGGCCAGTGACATACATCTCCATGCCGTCATTAAAAGTAAAGATGGTGGTTGTGCTGGAGGTGGCCGAGCCCTGCTTCAGGTCAGGGATGCTCTCGTACAGGCTCTCCCCGGGAATCAGCATTGTTTTGGCTGGGAGATGCTGCAGTTTGGGGGTCTGCTGGGGGGGTGGAGGGGGTGGCGGTGGTTGTTGCAAGGGTTGCTGGGGCCGCTTCCGCTTGGGCCGCAAGGTGGCACTGGCATTGGGTGGAGGCCTGTCACGCATCCAGCCTCCCCCCCCACCCTCCATGGTCTCGTAAGCCAGGTCTGTTTCCTCAGTGCTGATGGCTTCGTAGCAGTGGTCCTCCATACAGCCAGGTGGCGCTCTCATGCCTTTGCCCTCCTGTGGGGCCCACGTTTGGGGTTTGACTACCACGCTGAAACCCCCGTCACGCTCACCGCGGTCACCTCGAGCCAAGGTCCTAAAGCCGCTGATGTCCCTCGTGGCAGTGGGCGAGCCAGGCATGCCTCGCTTCTTTTTGCCCGGTTTGCAGACTTTCGAATACATCTCTGTGATCTACATGATAATAGAGAGACAAACCATCTGAAACATATTCATGAGTGGAAAATCTGTGTATATATCTTATACTCCAAAAGTTTGCTTTTCCAGTTCCCGCTGTCTGATATGCAACAAAAACAATCCGGCCTATTAAGAATACATATTTGTGGGTTTACAGCTGCTTCTGGTTAACTCTGAAATAGTGTTTATGGGTAAGGCAGTACTCTGGGATCATTCACAGACAATGTTTCAAGAATGTATAATACCTAGAAGACATTTTGACTGCATAGAGAAATAGAGGATGTGTCAAGACTGGAAAACTAAATGCACTCACCCCTGCTGCAGATGCTGCCATATTCTCTCCTGCATGAGAGCTCAGAATACCCATCTGCTTGTGCTGGAAGATGTCATCGTCTTCCGGAGGTTTCCATATGTACTGTTCTCCATTTCCCATAAACACTGCCTCCTGATATATTAAAAACAATTGACTAGAATAAATATTACACGACCTTTTAAGGGGCCATCTCAAACAATATACACTGGAGAATAGAGCTGTGTAGAACAGCTTCACGAAACAGCATCAACAATGCACTCCGAGGGCAGTTCAGGGGTTTAAAGCAGTAGTTTTAAACGAATGGTTTACCCATAAAATGAATTCTGTCATAATTTACTCACTCTCATGTTGTTTAAAATCAGTATGAGTTTATCTCTTCTGTGGAAGATTAAGGGGCTTTCAAAATGGAAGCTTCAAAAGGTGCAAAAGCAGCATGAAAATACTATTAAATTGTCCATACAAACTGTGCAATATTCTGTCTTCTTGATGTCTTCGTGTGAGAAACAAATTTAAGAATTAGTCACTCATGAAAGTCACATCGAAGAACTGGATGAGTTAAATTTTGTTCTATTATATTTACTTTTATTATATTGAAAAAAGCCAGGATATTGTTTAAAAATTCACCTTTGATGATGGATTAATAGAACGTTAGATGACAGTTTGATAGAATAGTAGACAGACTGACAGAACGCTTAGATAGTTTAGATTAGATAGTTTCACAGTCATACAGTTAACCAGTTGAGGAGTCAGTTAAAAACTCTTCTCCCTGAAAATAAGCCTATGTAGCACAATCAGGCTACTGTCCCCCCTCATGTCTAACCATCTTCTGCATCTAATGATATTGAGCTTAATGTGTTTCCTGTACTCGGGCGTAAGGGAACAGGCTGATGCTTGCTGTGCATTTTCTCCTCATCGTTATGCAGGAGAAACGGAAGGTGGGCAATGGGGTGTGTCACAGTGCCATTTTTAAGGCAGGGATTAGCATGTTGTTGTAGCTTCTTTCGTTCACCATAGCAATTCACTTTGTCTTCCATTAGGACTGGCCCATTTTCTGGGTCTGGCTGTATGCCTGGGTTTCGGTGATTGAGAGGTTTCACTCCGTGTTTCCGTTGGTTGCATCATCCTCATAGTAAAGTGCCTGTGAGTGTGCAACACCCCAAATGCTGTGGACGGACAACTAAACGCTCGCAAGTATAATTGATTTGGACAATGTTCTCACAGAGAAAATAATGAAGTACACTTGCAGTTTACTTAATTGCAGATCCATTTTAGTTGCAAGTCCACACAAGTGCTGAGGCTCACAAAAATAGGGGAAGCCATTTCCAGCATGCTTCTATTTATAATATGTTCCATCTTAAGACACAATTTAAAGCACAATCGCAAATTACAGCAAGTCGAAGGCTTTTAGTAGTCATGAAAGGACAAATAGTTTCCATCAGCAACAATGCTCTCAAGCACCGCAATAGTGCTTTTTACATTTGTAGCCTCAGCTAAATCCCTGCTGTTGCAGTGCTATGAAATACTGAATTACACGAGCGCTGAATGTATGTGAAGAAGTGTGCCATTCAGAATTGAATTGAAAATACCCTTTAAATTACTGTTTTTGAATTACAGAATTTGAATTAAATTTGAATTGAGGCACCAAACAGGATACAGAATTGCATCCAAATTGAATTTGAATCCAAGGAAGTCGAATTCAAATTCAAATTCAAAGAAACTCATGAGATTGTAATAAAAAAAAAAGATTTATTGTTGCTGTTATTGACTTTATTATGACAGGACAGTAGCTAGACTGAAAGCGAAGTAAGAGAGAGGGGGACCGGATAGGTCCACGAGCTGGGACTTGAACTCGGGACACTCGAAGTGCAACGGCATTATACATCAGTGCACTGCCCACGAGGTTATAGGTGCTGACTATAAGATTGTAATTTTTAAAGCTGCAGTCCGTAACTTTTTTTAGTAAAAAAAAAAAAATCAATATCCGAAATCAATATTTGAGCAAGTACATAACCAGCCAGTGTTCAAAACTATTGCCTTACTTTAGCCCGATTCACAACAGTTAGCTTATAATAATGTTTTCTAATTTGAGTGGTACGGGTAGATTTTCGCGGGAAATTCGAGCATGGCACTGCGTCATTACGTCACGTCTGTAAACATAAAGAAGTTGTCCCAGCTACTAGGCTATCGCATGTGAGGATCCTGCAGGTGGCCGATTGTTTATAGCCTTTTCTCACAGCAGCCAGAATAATTAAATGTATAATTTTGATGGCGGATTGTAATCCATAAAGGATTATGTGTTTATGAAACACATGTGAATGAAATTAAATTATATTCCAGTTATAGTAAATGTGCTTCTGATTACAGATAGCCTGGTATTACAAAGATTTGTATTTTAAAGAAAACCAGTTTGAAGGGAGCATAATTTGCTTTTTGGGTTAAAAGAATTTCTTAATATGAAATTCGAAGAGTATGACAATTAGTCACCAATGCTGATGTTGTTAACATGTTTGAGAATAAAGTATATATATATATTGAGAATAACGAATGCTTTTTTCCTCAGTTGGTCAGAAGAAAGTGGCAGACTTGTCACTTACTTGTTCAGATGGAAATATACGGTGAAAATTCTTATTTGGGTCATATTCCAAGACGTAGGCTAGAATCTGTGTTTGCCAAGTACAGTAAATATCCACACCGGTGCGGTGACTGACTGCCACACATACTCTTCAGAACATTAGATTCATCCGCGCTGGAGCCGTGCCGACTCACAACCCACGCAAGCTAGATAATTCCGCACACAGCTGCAATTCCAGGTTTTCAAACAGAGATGGCGACAAAGAGGCAAAACTTACGGACTGCAGCTTTAACTAAAAAATGTATGAAATAATAAACTTTGAATGTCAATCTTGTTTGAAGGTTTTGAAAAAAGTTTTGAAAGCTTTATAGGTCTTACAGATAGATAGATAGATAGATACAGGGCCGTTTCTAGGCATAGGCGAGCTAGGCGGTCGCCTAGGACGCCACCAGCTGAAGGGGCGCCAATGAGCGCATGTACTGGCACTTTTAGCAGGGTTGTGATAAAGAGTGGCACGGTCACCCTGAAATATGACTGCCGCCCCCACTGGATCCCCCAACATTATTGGGCTAGAGTACTGTCAATCTGACGATGCCTGTATGCCACTAGATCAGAGTGCTGTCAATTGCTGCCTGATTGTTGCATGCAAAGTTTGCATTTGGAGCGCTCAACAACGCCATTAGATCAGTGGGCTCTGTCAGTGCTTTGGCAAGGTAACACTTTTTTTTGCCATGCAATAAAGCTAAGTTCAAAGGCCAATTTAAAATATTGGTACAGTAAATAACGTGCACAAAATCAGTATTTTGTTTAGGCAGTATTTGTGGCACATTTGTCCAAATATTTGTGGCAGATTTGTCCAAAAGGTGTGCGTTTTTTGCGCCAATGCATTGTTAAAGGATCAGCGTGTCATGTTATATTCCCATATAAACTTTAACATCCAATTAAAAAATATTTATATAGGGATAGGGATTTCGCCTAGGGCGTCAAATTGGCTAGAAATGGCCCTGGATAGATAGATAGATAGATAGATAGATAGATAGATAGATAGATAGATAGATAGATAGATAGATAGATAGCGAACCGTACCGTTACCAAAACATGACGTGTAAATTCTGCTGATTATTGATTGGCCAGAGAGAATTGTCACCACCTGCGTCACTGAACTTGCGACACGAAACAACAGACCTGCTTGATTTAAATCAGCACAACCAGCGAAGGATCGAATGCAACTGTTTTGAACGAACGCACCTTTTATAACAACCAAAAAATGTCTGATTCGTTGTCTGTTGAGGAAGTACAGACGTTCCTCTCGTTGATAGCAGATGAGCGGATCCAGCGAGAGCTTGATGGGGCGACGCGGAATGAAAACGTTTTTCAGGAGCCCACTCTAAAGCTGTACTAAACTGCAGTGGAAAAGCAAACCGAGCCGAGTCGTACCACGCAGTGGAAAAGTGCCGATAGATAGATAGATAGATAGATAGATAGATAGATGATACCTACCTTAGGGAAAGATGGAAGATTGAAGGCCTCCACGTTTTTCCGAGGAATCTTCTGACTGTGTGGGTGTGTTGGAGGCGGGGCTGGGTGAGTGGGCGGGGCATGTCGAATGTCCCCACTGCTGTGTCGTTGTTGTTGTCCGAGCCCCTCCTCGGTCTCCGTCCCATTGTCCCTCTTCTGTGCTGCTTTGTCCACTCTCCGGACCTTTCTGATGCAGGCGTACTCCACTGTTTCCTGTGGTTGAGGGGGCGTGTTTACCACTTGGGGGAGGGTCTCTGGCTCTGGAATCCCGCCCTCCAAGCAGTCCACATCGGGATCAGGTGGAGCAGGGGTATTAGCAGGGACCGCCGGTGGGGCGGGTGTGTCCGTCTCTCCAGCTCGACCTCCTACGCCATAGCGGGCATCCTCAGAACCGCGTGTGGGAGAAGAGCGGCGGCCCACCTCGGCGTACGTGTGTTCCCCATCCTCACCAGAGGGGATCTGAGGCAGCTGGCGGCCCTGAGAACGCAGGTCGGAGTTTGAGCGACGGCTAGGAAGTAGGAGCAGATCCATGCTGGCAGGACGGTTCTTCTTAGAAGATTCTACAGAGAGCAGCATGATATAAACTAAAATCTGAGAAGCAAAACCATTGTTTTTTCAAAGAGACAATAAAAAGATTTGCTCGAAACTGCAGAGGCAAAGGGCAGCAGACACATGCCAATCACTATAGATATAGATAGATGTCTACTAATAGCCCCTATGGAAACTCCTGAAACATAGCTGGTACCATGCTCAGACCTTCCCAACGAACTGCAGGTATATGTGAGGAACTAGAGACTATCAAGCTTTAAGAGATGTGATTGTACAGTACATACTCTTGCCATTGCAGTTGAGTCTGTTCATCTCATGAAGCTTGGTGTCTGACTTACTGATGGAGGTCAGCTTGGACTGTCGCAGTATACTCTGAAAACAGATGCACAGATAAACTGCTTAAAATGTATTCAAATAAAACAGCATAACCAATACAACAACAAAAAATTTAAATTTTCTTATTCAGCCTACATTGGGCATATCGTTGGGTCAAGCAAGTACATGGCAATATTAATAGATTCATGTTTGAAATTATTACTTCTTACTGTTGTATGTTATTTATATTATTGTGTACTGTGCTGGGTCACCATCACTGCTTGATATCCAAGGTAAAATCAGGGTAAAACAGTTGAGGAATGTTCTGGGTGACAAAAAAATACATCTACAGTACATTAGGGTGTCATACAACATGGGATGCTAAAATAGTGAAATGGGCCATATTCTTTTGTTTTAGATTCGAAGCTTAAGAGATCCATTCAAAGTTTAGGTCAGATCTATTTCCACTGAGCCGATTAAGAAGATTAATTAAATTCAGGAGGAGAAACAAAACCATGAACTGCTTGAACTGACATGGAACTGAGCCCAGACCTGGGTTCCTTAGAAAATACAGAGAAAAAGAGGGAAATTATTTAGAAGAAGAAGAATGGGTTTCATTCATTAGCAATGTGTACACACGTAATTGTGCATAAAAACTTATTTGTGAATGTTTTCATGCCGAAATCGTGATTTATCAATAAAGTTTCTCCTGAAGATTACTTTAGGTTATCCTTTTTCTCTGCTTATATAAATACAAACGTTTGAGTTCAGTAGGATTTTGTTTTTTAAAGAAATTAATACTTTTAGTCAGCAAGAACACGTTAAATTGCTCAAAAGTGACAGTAAAGAAATGTATAATATTACAGAAGAGTTCTATTTAAAATAAATGTTGTACTTTCCATTCTATTCAAAGAATCCTGAAAAATAAAAAATACGTGGCACATCTGTTTTCAACATTGATGATAAGAAATTTTCCAGTGCACCAAATCAGCATGTTAGAATGATTTTTGAAGGATCATGTGGCACTGAAGACTGCAGTAATGGCTGCTGAATATTTGGATTTAAATAAATCAAAACAAGTTGTTATAAAAACACCAACTGACCCCAAACTGAACAGAAATAGGCTATATACAGTATAGTGTGTGTATATACTAACAGATAACTTAATGGATGAAGATATGTTTGAGAAATGGCAGTACAAGCTGTGTGCAATTATTAGTGAATAACACTCAATGAGAAAATGGAAAAAAGGCAGCAGAAGAGAAGAGACTTAAAAATGCTCACCATGTCCATGAGCCTGTGCTTCCTCTCCTCTCCAGGGCCATTGTGCGTCTTCCCCTTCCTGCAAGACACAATCAGCGAGATGTAAACCACGCTGTTCCAAATCGAAAAAATTTTGAATGTTAGGTTCAAACTTCAAATGCTCCGTTTACACAGTGATTTATGGAGACTGAATGCGCTGACTCATTTGAGCCCCTAATTCAATTTACTTTAGTAGCTCCAACTGTTTATCTTGTGCAGAAAGAAAATGCACATTTCAATTCAATTAGGCTACTCGAAGGATTCAAGGCAGTTGTTTTTTTATAAACTGTTTGAGTGAAGTCATTTGATCAGAAGTAACCGTGCAAGTGCTTTCAAGATGCACTGTCCTCAAAATGAGTCCAGATTGGCATTTGAAACAACAGAAGGCGTTCACTGGATGATTAACAGGCCTCTGAGTAACTGCGGCGCAATGGTGTTCAGGCCAAATCTCAGCCACAAAGAAAATCAATCAAACAATCAACATAATACAATTCAAACATCCCTAAAATAGCTAAATGGATGCTGAGGATAATTGTCTTCATGAGAAGACAAGAAGTAAACAGTCATGTCTGTCAGTGACTCAAGAATCTAAACTTTCCTCTCTCACACATACACAGGGCCCTGATCCAGACCCATTGCCCGGAATGTTTGGCCAAATTTGACCAGACATCTGTTTATGTCAGTCGTTCCCTTCTGATTGCTTGCATTGCTTTGATAAGATTACAGGAACAGTGTAGGTATCTGAAATCTGCCGACCAGCAGAGCGAAATGGATACAAAGTAGATTTTGTAAAGTACTAAAGCTATTACTGAATTTCCCATGAATCACTGATATTTGTTTTTTAGGACATAACCGAATAAAAAAACATTAGTATAATATCACACAAGAACATCTAGCCTTCTCAAAAACTTTTTGAAATAAATATATAGTATACACGTACAGCTTCTTAAACCCATTAGTAAATATACTATGCTGAATATTTCAGATCTAATAATATGATAAATGATGTGGAAGGTCAGTGAGGAAGAGTGACCGTATAAGCTTGAATTTGGCCTTGAAAGGGACAGTTTACCCAAATAAAAATTCTGATTTACCATGTAGTTACAATGAAGGGGAGATTTCAAGCTTCAGAAATAATGCAAAAGCATCATAAAAGTGGCCCATACTACTAACACACTATATTTCATTGCCTTGTATGACAAATAGGCCCAAATGTATCATCTTCCCATCAGTGGTCTGTTAACCACTACAAAAGAATCACTGAGTAAGTGACTATCTGTCTGTGCCAATAGCCTCATGGGTAGCGTGCCAACATATGGCACAGTTGCACTTCAGGTGTCCCAAGTTCAAATCCCACCTTGTGGACTTTTACCGATCCCATCCCTCTCTCTCTCTCCCACCCACTTCCTGTTGGATCGCCACTGTCCTATCAAGAAAAAATGCAAGAATGCCAAAAAAAAAACTAAGTCTCTAGATGTGTTTTCATTACCCTTCAAATTGCACAAATTGAAATTGTGAATTGAAAATACGGCCAATGGAAACATGCCAATTTTGCAAAACCTCCCATATATCGGAAAAAGGTTTTCATGCTCGCATAAGTTGGGTTTTTAAGGCAATGGACACGTTTTTGTTCTTTTCGCATTTACAGGTTACCTGGCGTACATAAAAATCACATGATCGTTCTTTAATGCAGTGGTCTCAAACTCAATTCCTGGAGGGCCACAGCTCTGCAGAGTTTAGCTCCAACCAGCCCCAAGTCACACCTGCTTGGAAGTTTCTAGTGATACTGAAGACCTTGATTAGTTAGATCAGGTGTGTTTTATTAGGGGTGGAGCTAAACTGTGCAGAGCTGTGGCCCTCCAGTGATTGAGTTTGAGACCAATGCTTTAATGTATTATAACCTCCAAGAAACACCTCATATGTGGCCACTTTCAAATTTAGGGGCTTTTCTTGCCATTAACGCTTGGATAACCCTTCTGCAGCGCATTAAGGCAGAGCTGACTGTGGCTACTCTAGTCAATGCTTGTGTTTATACCAGCCACGCCGTGGCACATTTCAGAAGTGTCCCAGAAGCGGCTTTCCACACTGCTTTGCTAAGGATACACACCTACGTCTCCTTCAATTAAAGATAATGGCTAGTGCAGTGGCTGCAATACATGTAAACCTACCAACATTCATCACTATGACTTATCACAAGAGGAAAAAATTGTTTTATTTGCATAACATCGGTTAATGGAAACACCATCATTTCACTAGTTTTTTTATCAACATTTATTTAACATCGCAAAAGTTTGCAATCTGTAATGGAAACCCACCTACTGAGAACTAGATCAGCCTGATTTGTCAACTAATCATTCCAACTGGTTTTGTGAAACGTATCAGCTTTATTAATTTTTTAGTGAACTATTGAGTTTACCTTTGACTGTAGTGTTCAGAATTCATTTGCAAGCTATAAATAACTGACAATACCTCCAACATCTTCTCTAATTTTCTCATTTACTTTTTCCCTGCAATGTCTTTCTTATATGTATTTCCTTCAACCCTTGTTCTTGTATTTCTCAGTGACTTCTTCACTTGTCTTTCTTCACCTCCATCTCTCATTCCTCTAATACTTTTTCTTTGTCCTCCCACT
>NW_015505563.1:539940-540730 GCF_001515645.1 Sinocyclocheilus grahami | reverse complement strand
ATGCATCATGTGCTTTGACAAAATGAGACATTAGCATTCACACAGCGTGCTCTGTGCTATCATCGGTGGAACAAGAGAGACATGAATGAAAAAGAAAAAAAAACAGCCACTTCCTGTTTAAAAATCACTGCCATGTCAAAATGATGTCCCCACCATTACGCAGTGAGCATGAAAGAGGCGTGGGTGAACTTTTTGAATAAGCTCTATTAAAGGCCTTAGTGACATTGACGGGTGAAGACAGGTGATCTCTGGCTTTCATCTTGGAACAAACACACGGCAGCAGTGGGATATGTAGCTTCATATTACAGGAGCATTTTCTGCGATGTTGACAATATGAAGATTTCCAGTGCAAAGCACACTGTTACAAGTATGAGAATGCTAGCTCGGTGTGAACATGCTAGTCAAATTCTCTGCCATTAGATGTCATTTTTTCTTCATTCAGAAATACTGTACTAAATTAAAGCCTGCCTCAGAAGTTAAGATCTACCAGTGTTATCATTTATTGAATGCAATGGGCTGGGAGAAAAAAATGGCTCTAGCACAGAATGAAAATACATAAAATATTGTCAACTGTATACAGAATTCCAAGACTGATTTTTATTAGTGGAAAAACTCAGTGGTGTTTGCCTGTGCAAAACTCATCGCTATGATGAGTGTTATGGGAGTTTTCCAGGGTGTTGCTATGCATTTGCAATGGTGTTCTGTGTGTTTTTTTTAGCACTTTTTTGGTGCAGTTGCTAGAGATAAAATTCTGTCATTAATTATTCACCCTCGTGTTGTTCCAAACCCG